>NW_027017437.1:0-94001 GCF_036013445.1 Caloenas nicobarica | reverse complement strand
GGGGCCCTGTCGGGCTCTGTCGGGCTCTACTGGGCCCTGTCGGGCCCTGTCGGGACCTGTCGGGCCCTGTCGGGCTGTGTCGCGCTCTGTCGGGCTCTGTCGGGCTCTACTGGGCTCTACTGGGTTCTGTCGGGCTCTACTGGGCCCTGTCGGGCTCTGTCGGGCCTGTCGGGCCCTGTCGGGCCCTGTCGGGCTCTGTCGGGCTTTGTCGGGCCCTGTCGGGCTCTGTCGGGCTCTGTCGGGCTCTGTCGGGCTCTACTGGGCCCTGTCGGGCTCTGTCGGGCTCTGTCGGGCTCTGTCGGGCTCTACTGGGCCCTGTCGGGCTCTGTCGGGCTCTGTCGGGCCCTGTCGGGCCCTGTCGGGCTCTGTCAGGCTCTGTCGGGCTCTGTCGGGCTCTACTGGGCCCTGTCGGGCCCTGTCGGGCTCTACTGGGGCTCTACTGGGCTCTGTCGGGCTCTTTCGGGCTCTACTGGGCCCTGTCGGGCCCTGTCGGGCTCTGTCGGGCTCTGTCGGGCTCTACTGGGCCCTGTCGGGCCCTGTCGGGCTCTACTGGGCTCTACTGGGCTCTGTCGGGCTCTGTCGGGCTCTACTGGGCCCTGTCGGGCCCTGTCGGGCCCTGTCGGGCTCTGTCGGGCTCTACTGGGCTCTGTCGGGCTCTGTCGGGCTCTGTCGGGCTCTACTGGGCCCTGTCGGGCTCTGTCGGGCCCTGTCGGGCTCTGTCGGGCCCTGTCGGGCCCTGTCGGGCTCTGTCGGGCCCTGTCGGGCTCTGTCGGGCTCTGTCGGGCTCTACTGGGCTCTGTCGGGCTCTACTGGGCCCTGTCGGGCTCTGTCGGGCTCTGTCGGGCCCTGTCGGGCTCTGTCGGGCTCTGTCGGGCTCTGTCGGGCTCTACTGGGCCCTGTCGGGCTCTCTCTGGGCACCTGTCGGGCTCTGTCGGGCTCTGTCGGGCCCTGTCGGGCTCTGTCGGGCTCTACTGGGCCCTGTCGGACTCTGTCGGGCTCTGTCGGGCCCTGTCGGGCTCTGTCGGGCCCTGTCGGGCTCTGTCGGGCTCTGTCGGGCTCTACTGGGCCCTGTCGGGCGCTGTCGGGCTCTGTCGGGCTCTGTCGGGCCCTGTCGGGCTCTGTCGGGCTCTGTCGGGCTCTGTCGGGCTCTGTCGGGCTCTACTGGGCCCTGTCGGGCTCTGTCGGGCTCTGTCGGGCTCTGTCGGGCTCTGTCGGGCTCTGTCGGGCCCTCTCGGCTCTGTCGGCTCTACTGGGCCCTGTCGGCCCTGGTCGGGCTCTGTCGGGCTCTGTCGGGCCCTGTCGGGCTCTGTCGGGCTCTGTCGGGCTCTACTGGGCCCTGTCGGACTGCCTGTCGGGCTCTGTCGGGCTCTGTCGGGCTCTGTCGGGCTCCGGGTTCTGTCGGGCTCTGTCGGGCTCTGTCGGGCTCTACTGGCCCTGTCGGGCCTTGTCGGGCTCTGTCGGGCTCTGTCGGGCTCTGTCGGACCCTGTCGGGCTCTGTCGGGCTCTGTCAGGCTCTGTCGGGCTCTACTGGGCCCTGTCGGGCCCTGTCGGGCTCTGTCGGGCTCTGTCGGGCTCTGTCGGGCTCTACTTTGCTCTGTCGGGCCCTGTCGGGCCCTGTCGGGCCCTGTCGGGCTCTGTCGGGCTCTGTCGGGCTCTACTGGGCCCTGTCGGGCTCTGTCTAGCTCTGTCGGGCCCTGTCGGGCCCTGTCGGGCTCTGTCGGGCCCTGTCGGGCTCTCTCGGGCTCTGTCGGGCTCTACTGGGCTCTGTCGGACTCTGTCGGGCTCTGTCGGGCTCTGTCGGGCTCTACTGGGCCCTGTCGGGCTCTGTCAGGCTCTGTCGGGCCCTGTCGGGCTCTGTCGGGCTCTGTCGGGCCCTGTCGGGCCCTGTCGGGCCCTGTCGGGCTCTGTCGGGCTCTGTCGGGCTCTACTGGGCCCTGTTGGGCCCTGTCGGGCTCTGTCGGGCTCTGTCGGACCCTGTCGGGCTCTGTCGGGCTCTGTCGGGCTCTACTGGGCCCTGTCGGGCCCTGTCGGGCTCTGTCGGGCTCTGTCGGGCTCTGTCGGGCTCTACTGGGCTCTACTGGGCTCTGTCGGGCTCTACTGGGCCCTGTCGGGCTCTGTCGGGCTCTGTGGGGCTCTGTCGGGCCCTGTCGGGCCCTGTCGGGCCCTGTCGGGCTCTGTCGGGCCCTGTCGGGCTCTGTCGGGCTCTGTCGGGCTCTGTCGGGCTCTACTGGGCCCTGTCGGGCTCTGTCGGGCTCTGTCGGGCCCTGTCGGGCTCTGTCGGGCTCTGTCGGGCCCTGTCGGGCTCTGTCGGGCTCTACTGGGACCTGTAGGGCCCTGTCGGGCCCTGTCGGGCCCTGTCGGGCTGTGTCGCGCTCTGTCGGGCTCTGTCGGGCTCTAATGGGCTCTACTGGGTTCTGTCGGGCTCTACTGGGCTCTGTCGGGCTCTGTCGGGCCCTGTGGGGCTCTGTCGGGCCCTGTCGGGCTCTATGGGGCCCTGTCGGGCTCTGTCGGGCCCTGTCGGGCCCTGTCGGGCCCTGTCGGGCTCTGTCGGGCCCTGTCGGGCCCTGTCGGGCTCTGTCGGGCTCTGTCGGGCTCTACTGGGCCCTGTCGGGCTCTGTCGGGCTCTGTCGGGCTCTGTCGGGCTCTACTGGGCCCTGTCGGGCTCTGTCGGGCTCTGTCGGGCCCTGTCGGGCCCTGTCGGGCTCTGTCAGGCTCTGTCGGGCTCTGTCGGGCTCTACTGGGCCCTGTCGGGCCCTGTCGGGCTCTACTGGGCTCTACTGGGCTCTGTCGGGCTCTTTCGGGCTCTACTGGGCCCTGTCGGGCCCTGTCGGGCTCTGTCGGGCTCTGTCGGGCCCTGTCGGGCTCTGTCGGGCTCTGTCGGGCTCTACTGGGCTCTACTGGGCTCTGTCGGGCTCTGTCGGGCTCTACTGGGCCCTGTCGGGCCCTGTCGGGCCCTGTCGGGCTCTGTCGGGCTCTACTGGGCTCTGTCGGGCTCTGTCGGGCTCTGTCGGGCTCTACTGGGCTCTGTCGGGCTCTGTCGGGCTCTGTCGGGCTCTGTCGGGCTCTACTGGGCCCTGTCGGGCTCTGTCGGGCCCTGTCGGGCCCTGTCGGGCCCTGTCGGGCCCTGTCGGGCTCTGTCGGGCTCTGTCGGCTCTACTGGGCTCTGTCGGGCTCTACTGGGCCCTGTCGGGCTCTGTCGGGCTCTGTCGGGCCCTGTCGGGCTCTGTCGGGCTCTGTCGGGCTCTGTCGGGCCCTGTCGGGCTCTGTCGGGCTCTGTCGGGCTCTGTCGGGCTCTACTGGGCCCTGTCGGGCTCTGTCGGGATCTGTCGGGCTCTGTCGGGCCCTGTCGGGCTCTGTCGGGCTCTACTGGGCCCTGTCGGACTCTGTCGGGCTCTGTCGGGCCCTGTCGGGCTCTGTCGGGCCCTGTCGGGCTCTGTCGGGCTCTGTCGGGCTCTACTGGGCCCTGTCGGGCGCTGTCGGTCTCTGTCGGGCTCTGTCGGGCCCTGTCGGGCCCTGTCGGGCTCTGTCGGGCTCTGTCGGGCTCTGTCGGGCTCTACTGGGCCCTGTCGGGCTCTGTCGGGCTCTGTCGGGCTCTGTCGGGCTCTGTCGGGCCCTCTCGGCTCTGTCGGGCTCTACTGGGCCCTGTCGGGCCCTGTCGGGCTCTGTCGGGCTCTGTCGGGCCCTGTCGGGCTCTGTCGGGCTCTGTCGGGCTCTACTGGGCCCTGTCGGACTCTGTCGGGCTCTGTCGGGGCTCTGACCTCTACGGGTTCTGTCGGGCTCTGTCGGGCTCTGTCGGGCTCTACTGGCCCTGTCGGGCCTTGTCGGGCTCTGTCGGGCTCTGTCGGGCTCTGTCGGACCCTGTCGGGCTCTGTCGGGCTCTGTCAGGCTCTGTCGGGCTCTACTGGGCCCTGTCGGGCCCTGTCGGGCTCTGTCGGGCTCTGTCGGGCTCTACTGGGCTCTGTCGGGCCCTGTCGGGCCCTGTCGGGCCCTGTCGGGCTCTGTCGGGCTCTGTCGGGCTCTACTGGGCCCTGTCGGGCTCTGTCAGGCTCTGTCGGGCTCTGTCGGGCTCTACTGGGCCCTGTCGGGCCCTGTCGGGCTCTACTGGGCTCTACTGGGCTCTGTCGGGCTCTTTCGGGCTCTACTGGGCCCTGTCGGGCCCTGTCGGGCTCTGTCGGGCTCTGTCGGGCTCTACTGGGCCCTGTCGGGCCCTGTCGGGCTCTACTGGGCTCTACTGGGCTCTGTCGGGCTCTGTCGGGCTCTACTGGGCCCTGTCGGGCCCTGTCGGGCCCTGTCGGGCTCTGTCGGGCTCTACTGGGCTCTGTCGGGCTCTGTCGGGCTCTGTCGGGCTCTACTGGGCCCTGTCGGGCTCTGTCGGGCCCTGTCGGGCTCTGTCGGGCCCTGTCGGGCCCTGTCGGGCTCTGTCGGGCACTGGGCTCTGTCGGGCTCTGTCGGGCTCTGTCGGGCTCTACTGGGCTCTGTCGGGCTCTACTGGGCCCTGTCGGGCTCTGTCGGGCTCTGTCGGGCCCTGTCGGGCTCTGTCGGGCTCTGTCGGGCTCTGTCGGGCTCTACTGGGCCCTGTCGGGCTCTGTCGGGATCTGTCGGGCTCTGTCGGGCCCTGTCGGGCTCTGTCGGGCTCTACTGGGCCCTGTCGGACTCTGTCGGGCTCTGTCGGGCCCTGTCGGGCTCTGTCGGGCCCTGTCGGGCTCTGTCGGGCTCTGTCGGGCTCTACTGGGCCCTGTCGGGCGCTGTCGGGCTCTGTCGGGCTCTGTCGGGCCCTGTCGGGCTCTGTCGGGCTCTGTCGGGCTCTGTCGGGCTCTGTCGGGCTCTACTGGGCCCTGTCGGGCTCTGTCGGGCTCTGTCGGGCTCTGTCGGGCTCTGTCGGGCTCTGTCGGGCCCTCTCGGCTCTGTCGGGCTCTACTGGCCCTGTCGGGCCCTGTCGGGCTCTGTCGGGCTCTGTCGGGCCCTGTCGGGCTCTGTCGGGCTCTGTCGGGCTCTACTGGGCCCTGTCGGACTCTGTCGGGCTCTGTCGGGCTCTGTCGGGCTCTGACGGGTTCTGTCGGGCTCTGTCGGGCTCTGTCGGGCTCTACTGGCCCTGTCGGGCCTTGTCGGGCTCTGTCGGGCTCTGTCGGGCTCTGTCGGACCCTGTCGGGCTCTGTCGGGCTCTGTCAGGCTCTGTCGGGCTCTACTGGGCCCTGTCGGGCCCTGTCGGGCTCTGTCGGGCTCTGTCGGGCTCTGTCGGGCTCTACTTTGCTCTGTCGGGCCCTGTCGGGCCCTGTCGGGCCCTGTCGGGCTCTGTCGGGCTCTGTCGGGCTCTACTGGGCCCTGTCGGGCTCTGTCTAGCTCTGTCGGGCCCTGTCGGGCCCTGTCGGGCTCTGTCGGGCCCTGTCGGGCTCTCTCGGGCTCTGTCGGGCTCTACTACTGGGCTCTGTCGGACTCTGTCGGGCTCTGTCGGGCTCTGTCGGGCTCTACTGGGCCCTGTCGGGCTCTGTCAGGCTCTGTCGGGCCCTGTCGGGCTCTGTCGGGCTCTGTCGGGCCCTGTCGGGCCCTGTCGGGCCCTGTCGGGCTCTGTCGGGCTCTGTCGGGCTCTACTGGGCCCTGTTGGGCCCTGTCGGGCTCTGTCGGGCTCTGTCGGACCCTGTCGGGCTCTGTCGGGCTCTGTCGGGCTCTACTGGGCCCTGTCGGGCCCTGTCGGGCTCTGTCGGGCTCTGTCGGGCTCTGTCGGGCTCTACTGGGCTCTACTGGGCTCTGTCGGGCTCTACTGGGCCCTGTCGGGCTCTGTCGGGCTCTGTGGGGCTCTGTCGGGCCCTGTCGGGCCCTGTCGGGCCCTGTCGGGCTCTGTCGGGCCCTGTCGGGCTCTGTCGGGCTCTGTCGGGCTCTGTCGGGCTCTACTGGGCCCTGTCGGGCTCTGTCGGGCTCTGTCGGGCCCTGTCGGGCTCTGTCGGGCTCTGTCGGGCCCTGTCGGGCTCTGTCGGGCTCTACTGGGACCTGTAGGGCCCTGTCGGGCCCTGTCGGGCCCTGTCGGGCTGTGTCGCGCTCTGTCGGGCTCTGTCGGGCTCTAATGGGCTCTACTGGGTTCTGTCGGGCTCTACTGGGCTCTGTCGGGCTCTGTCGGGCCCTGTGGGGCTCTGTCGGGCCCTGTCGGGCTCTATGGGGCCCTGTCGGGCTCTGTCGGGCCCTGTCGGGCCCTGTCGGGCCCTGTCGGGCTCTGTCGGGCCCTGTCGGGCCCTGTCGGGCTCTGTCGGGCTCTGTCGGGCTCTACTGGGCCCTGTCGGGCTCTGTCGGGCTCTGTCGGGCTCTGTCGGGCTCTACTGGGCCCTGTCGGGCTCTGTCGGGCTCTGTCGGGCCCTGTCGGGCCCTGTCGGGCTCTGTCAGGCTCTGTCGGGCTCTGTCGGGCTCTACTGGGCCCTGTCGGGCCCTGTCGGGCTCTACTGGGCTCTACTGGGCTCTGTCGGGCTCTTTCGGGCTCTACTGGGCCCTGTCGGGCCCTGTCGGGCTCTGTCGGGCTCTGTCGGGCCCTGTCGGGCTCTGTCGGGCTCTGTCGGGCTCTACTGGGCTCTACTGGGCTCTGTCGGGCTCTGTCGGGCTCTACTGGGCCCTGTCGGGCCCTGTCGGGCCCTGTCGGGCTCTGTCGGGCTCTACTGGGCTCTGTCGGGCTCTGTCGGGCTCTGTCGGGCTCTACTGGGCTCTGTCGGGCTCTGTCGGGCTCTGTCGGGCTCTGTCGGGCTCTACTGGGCCCTGTCGGGCTCTGTCGGGCCCTGTCGGGCCCTGTCGGGCCCTGTCGGGCCCTGTCGGGCTCTGTCGGGCTCTGTCGGGCTCTACTGGGCTCTGTCGGGCTCTACTGGGCCCTGTCGGGCTCTGTCGGGCTCTGTCGGGCCCTGTCGGGCTCTGTCGGGCTCTGTCGGGCTCTGTCGGGCCCTGTCGGGCTCTGTCGGGCTCTGTCGGGCTCTGTCGGGCTCTACTGGGCCCTGTCGGGCTCTGTCGGGGGCTCTGTCGGGCCCTGTCGGGCTCTGTCGGGCTCTACTGGGCCCTGTCGGACTCTGTCGGGCTCTGTCGGGCCCTGTCGGGCTCTGTCGGGCCCTGTCGGGCTCTGTCGGGCTCTGTCGGGCTCTACTGGGCCCTGTCGGGCGCTGTCGGTCTCTGTCGGGCTCTGTCGGGCCCTGTCGGGCCCTGTCGGGCTCTGTCGGGCTCTGTCGGGCTCTGTCGGGCTCTACTGGGCCCTGTCGGGCTCTGTCGGGCTCTGTCGGGCTCTGTCGGGCTCTGTCGGGCCCTCTCGGCTCTGTCGGGCTCTACTGGGCCCTGTCGGGCCCTGTCGGGCTCTGTCGGGCTCTGTCGGGCCCTGTCGGGCTCTGTCGGGCTCTGTCGGGCTCTACTGGGCCCTGTCGGACTCTGTCGGGCTCTGTCGGGCTCTGTCGGGCTCTGACGGGTTCTGTCGGGCTCTGTCGGGCTCTGTCGGGCTCTACTGGCCCTGTCGGGCCTTGTCGGGCTCTGTCGGGCTCTGTCGGGCTCTGTCGGACCCTGTCGGGCTCTGTCGGGCTCTGTCAGGCTCTGTCGGGCTCTACTGGGCCCTGTCGGGCCCTGTCGGGCTCTGTCGGGCTCTGTCGGGCTCTACTGGGCTCTGTCGGGCCCTGTCGGGCCCTGTCGGGCCCTGTCGGGCTCTGTCGGGCTCTGTCGGGCTCTACTGGGCCCTGTCGGGCTCTGTCTAGCTCTGTCGGGCCCTGTCGGGCCCTGTCGGGCTCTGTCGGGCCCTGTCGGGCTCTACTGGGCTCTGTCGGGCTCTACTGGTCCCTGTCGGGCTCTGTCGGGCTCTGTCGGGCCCTGTCGGGCTCTGTCGGGCTCTTTCGGGCTCTGTCGGGCCCTGTCGGGCTCTGTCGGGCTCTGTCGGGCTCTGTCGGGCTCTACTGGGCCCTGTCGGGCTCTGTCGGGATCTGTCGGGCTCTGTCGGGCCCTGTCGGGCTCTGTCGGGCTCTACTGGGCCCTGTCGGACTCTGTCGGGCTCTGTCGGGCCCTGTCGGGCTCTGTCGGGCCCTGTCGGGCTCTGTCGGGCTCTGTCGGGCTCTACTGGGCCCTGTCGGGCTCTGTCGGGCTCTGTCGGGCCCTGTCGGGCCCTGTCGGGCCCTGTCGGGCTCTGTCGGGCTCTGTCGGGCTCTACTGGGCTCTACTGGGCTCTGTCGGGCTCTGTCGGGCTCTACTGGGCCCTGTCGGGCCCTGTCGGGCCCTGTCGGGCTCTGTCGGGCTCTACTGGGCTCTGTCGGGCTCTGTCGGGCTCTGTCGGGCTCTACTGGGCTCTGTCGGGCTCTGTCGGGCTCTGTCGGGCTCTGTCGGGCTCTACTGGGCCCTGTCGGGCTCTGTCGGGACCTGTCGGGCCCTGTCGGGCCCTGTCGGGCCCTGTCAGGCTCTGTCGGGCTCTGTCGGGCTCTACTGGGCTCTGTCGGGCTCTACTGGGCCCTGTCGGGCTCTGTCGGGCTCTGTCGGGCCCTGTCGGGCTCTGTCGGGCTCTGTCGGGCTCTGTTGGGCCCTGTCGGGCTCTGTCGGGCTCTGTCGGGCTCTGTCGGGCTCTACTGGGCCCTGTCGGGCTCTGTCGGGATCTGTCGGGCTCTGTCGGGCCCTGTCGGGCTCTGTCGGGCTCTACTGGGCCCTGTCGGACTCTGTCGGGCTCTGTCGGGCCCTGTCGGGCTCTGTCGGGCCGTGTCGGGCTCTGTCGGGCTCTGTCGGGCTCTACTGGGCCCTGTCGGGCGCTGTCGGGCTCTGTCGGGCCCTGTCGGGCCCTGTCGGGCTCTGTCGGGCTCTGTCGGGCTCTGTCGGGCTCTACTGGGCCCTGTCGGGCTCTGTCGGGCTCTGTCGGGCTCTGTCGGGCTCTGTCGGGCTCTGTCGGGCCCTCTCGGCTCTGTCGGGCTCTACTGGGCCCTGTCGGGCCCTGTCGGGCTCTGTCGGGCTCTGTCGGGCCCTGTCGGGCTCTGTCAGGCTCTGTCGGGCTCTACTGGGCCCTGTCGGACTCTGTCGGGCTCTGTCGGGCTCTGTCGGGCTCTGACGGGTTCTGTCGGGCTCTGTCGGGCTCTACTGGCCCTGTCGGGCCTTGTCGGGCTCTGTCGGGCTCTGTCGGGCTCTGTCGGACCCTGTCGGGCTCTGTCGGGCTCTGTCAGGCTCTTTCGGGCTCTACTGGGCCCTGTCGGGCCCTGTCGGGCTCTGTCGGGCTCTGTCGGGCTCTGTCGGGCTCTACTGGGCTCTGTCGGGCCCTGTCGGGCCCTGTCGGGCCCTGTCGGGCTCTGTCGGGCTCTGTCGGGCTCTACTGGGCCCTGTCGGGCTCTGTCTAGCTCTGTCGGGCCCTGTCGGGCTCTGTCGGGCTCTGTCGGGCCCTGTCGGGCTCTCTCGGGCTCTGTCGGGCTCTACTGGGCTCTGTCGGACTCTGTCGGGCTCTGTCGGGCTCTGTCGGGCTCTACTGGGCCCTGTCGGGCTCTGTCAGGCTCTGTCGGGCCCTGTCGGGCTCTGTCGGGCTCTGTCGGGCCCTGTCGGGCCCTGTCGGGCCCTGTCGGGCTCTGTCGGGCTCTGTCGGGCTCTACTGGGCTCTGTCGGTCTCTACTGGGCTCTACTGGGCCCTGTCGGGCTCTGTCGGGCTCTGTCGGGCTCTGTCGGGCTCTACTGGGCTCTACTGGGCTCTGTCGGGCTCTGTCGGGCTCTCCTGGGCCCTGTCGGGCCCTGACGGGCTCTGTCGGGCTCTACTGGGCTCTGTCGGGCTCTGTCGGGCCCTGTCGAGCTCTGTCGAGCTCTACTGGGCTCTGTCGGGCTCTGTCGGGCTTTGTCGGGCTCTGTCGGGCTCTACTGGGCCCTGTCGGACTCTGTCGGGCCCTGTCGGCCTCTGTCGGGCCCTGTCGGGCCCTGTCGGGCTCTGTCAGGCTCTGTCGGGCTCTGTCGGGCTCTGTCGGGCTCTACTGGGCTCTGTCGGGCTCTGTCGGTCCCTGTCGGGCTCTGTCGGGCTCTGTCGGGCTCTGTCGGGCTCTACTGGGCCCTGTCGGGCTCTGTCGGGCTCTGTCGGGCCCTGTCGGGCTCTGTCGGGCTCTGTCGGGCTCTGTCGGGCCCTGTCGGGCTCTGTCGGGCTCTGTCGGGCTGTGTCGGGCTCTGTCGGGCTCCACTGGGCTCTTCTGGGCTCGGTCGGGCTCTGTCGGGCTCTGTCGGGCTCTACTGGGCCCTGTCGGGCCCTGTCGGGCTCTGTCGGGCTCTGTCGGGCTCTGTCGGGCTCTACTGGGCCCTGTCGGGCCCTGTCGGGCTCTGTCGTGCCCTGTCGGGCCCTGTCGGGCTCTGTCGGGCCCTGTCGGGCCCTGTCGGGCTCTGTCGGGCCCTGTCGGGCCCTGTCGGGCTCTGTCGGGCCCTGTCGTGCTCTGTCGGGCTCTGTCGGGCTCTGTCGGGCTCTGTCGGGCTCTACTGGGCCCTGTCGGGCTCTGTCGGGCTCTGTCGGGCCCTGTCGGGCTCTGTCGGGCTCTGTCGGGCCCTGTCGGGCTCTGTCGGGCTCTACTGGGCCCTATCGGGCCCTGTCGGGCCCTGTCGGGCTCTGTCGGGCTCTGTCGGGCTCTGTCGGGCTCTACTGGGCTCTACTGGGATCTGTCGGGCTCTACTGGGCCCTGTCGGGCCCTGTCGGGCCCTGTCGGGCTCTGTCAGGCTCTGTCGGGCCCTGTCGGGCTCTGTCGGGCTCTGTCGTGCCCTGTCGGTCTCTGTCGGGCTCTGTCGGGCCCTGTCGGGCTCTATCGGGCCCTGTCGGGCTCTGTCGGGCCCTGTCGGGCCCTGTCGGGCTCTGTCGGGCTCTGTCGGGCCCTGTCGGGCTCTGTCGGGCTCTGTCGGGCTCTATCGGGCTCTACTAGGCCCTGTCGGGCCCTGTCGGGCCCTGTCGGGCTCTGTCGGGCTCTGTCGGGCCCTGTTGGGCCCTGTCGGGCTCTGTCGGGCTCTGTCGGGCTCTGTCGGGCTCTACTGGGCCCTGTCGGGCTCTGTCGGGCTCTGTCGGGCTCTGTCGGGCTCTGTCGGGCTCTACTGGGCCCTGTCGGGCTCTGTCGGGCTCTGTCGGGCCCTGTCGGGCCCTGTCGGGCTCTGTCAGGCTCTGTCGGGCTCTGTCGGGCTCTACTGGGCCCTGTCGGGCCCTGTCGGGCCCTGTCGGGCTCTACTGGGCTCTACTGGGCTCTATCGGGCTCTTTCGGGCTCTACTGGGCCCTGTCGGGCCCTGTTGGGACCTTTCGGGCTCTGTCGGGCTCTGTCGGGCTCTGTCGGGCTCTACTGGGCTCTACTGGGCTCTGTCGGGCTCTGTCGGGCTCTACTGGGCCCTGTCGGGCTCTGTCGGGCTCTACTGGGCCCTGTCGGGCCCTGTCGGGCTCTGTCGGGCTCTGTCGGGCTCTGTCGGGCTCTGTCGGGCCCTGTCGGGCTCTGTCGGGCTCTGTCGGGCTCTACTGGGCCCTGTCGGGCCCTGTCGGGCTCTGTCGGGCTCTGTTGGGCTCTGTCGGGCTCTGTAAGGCTCTGTCGGGCCCTGTCGGGCTCTGTCGGGCTCTGTCGGGCTCTGTCGGGCTCTGTGGGGCCCTGTCGGGTTCTGTCGGGCTCTGTCGGGCTCTACTGGGCCCTGTCGGGCTCTGTCGGGCTCTGTCGGGCTCTGTCGGGCCCTCTCGGCTCTGTCGGGCTCTACTGGGCCCTGTCGGGCCCTGTCGGGCTCTGTCGTGCCCTGTCGGTCTCTGTCGGGCTCTGTCGGGCCCTGTCGGGCTCTATCGGGCCCTGTCGGGCTCTGTCGGGCCCTGTCGGGCCCTGTCGGGCTCTGTCGGGCTCTGTCGGGCCCTGTCGGGCTCTGTCGGGCTCTGTCGGGCTCTATCGGGCTCTACTGGGCCCTGTCGGGCCCTGTCGGGCTCTGTCGGGCCCTGTCGGGCTCTGTCGGGCTCTGTCGGGCCCTTTTGGGTCCTGTCGGGCTCTGTCGGGCTCTGTTGGGCTCTGTCGGGCTCTACTGGGCCCTGTCGGGCTCTGTCGGGCTCTGTCGGGCTCTGTCGGGCTCTGTCGGGCTCTACTGGGCCCTGTCGGGCTCTGTCGGGCTCTGTCGGGCCCTGTCGGGCCCTGTCGGGCTCTGTCAGGCTCTGTCGGGCTCTGTCGGGCCCTGTCGGGCCCTGTCGGGCTCTACTGGGCTCTACTGGGCTCTATCGGGCTCTTTCGGGCTCTACTGGGCCCTGTCGGGCCCTGTCGGGACCTTTCGGGCTCTGTCGGGCTCTGTCGGGCTCTGTCGGGCTCTACTGGGCTCTACTGGGCTCTGTTGGGCTCTGTCGGGCTCTACTGGGCCCTGTCGGGCTTTGGGTCTGTCGGGCTCTACTGGGCCCTGTCGGGCCCTGTCGGGCTCTGTCGGGCTCTGTCGGGCTCTGTCGGGCTCTGTGGGGCCCTGTCGGGCTCTGTCGGGCTCTGTCGGGCTCTGTCGGGCCCTGTCGGGCTCTGTCGGGCCCTGTCGGGCTCTGTCGGGCCCTGTCGGGCCCTGTCGGGGCTCTGTCGGGCCCTGTCGGGCTCTGTCGGGCTCTGTCGGGCTCTGTCGGGCTCTACTGGGCCCTGTCGGGCTCTGTCGGGCTCTGTGGGGCCCTGTCGGGCTCTGTCGGGCTCTGTCGGGCCCTGTCGGGCTCTGTCGGGCTCTGTCGGGCCCTGTCGGGCTCTGTCGGGCTCTACTGGGCCCTGTCGGGCCCTGTCGGGCCCTGTCGGGCCCTGTCGGGCTGTGTCGCGCTCTGTCGGGCTCTGTCGGGCTCTACTGGGCTCTACTGGGTTCTGTCGGGCTCTACTGGGCCCTGTCGGGCTCTGTCGGGCCCTGTCGGGCTCTATCGGGCCCTGTCGGGCTCTGTCGGGCCCTGTCGGGCCCTGTCGGGCCCTGTCGGGCTCTGTCGGGCCCTGTCGGGCCCTGTCGGGCTCTGTCGGGCTCTGTCGGGCTCTGTCGGGCTCTACTGGGCCCTGTCGGGCTCTGTCGGGCTCTGTCGGGCTCTGTCGGGCTCTACTGGGCCCTGTCGGGCTCTGTCGGGCTCTGTCGGGCCCTGTCGGGCCCTGTCGGGCTCTGTCAGGCTTTGTCGGGCTCTGTCGGGCTCTACTGGGCCCTGTCGGGCCCTGTCGGGCTCTACTGGGCTCTACTGGGCTCTGTCGGGCTCTTTCGGGCTCTACTGGGCCCTGTCGGGCCCTGTCGGGCTCTGTCGGGCTCTGTCGGGCCCTGTCGGGCTCTGTCGGGCTCTGTCGGGCTCTACTGGGCTCTACTGGGCTCTGTCGGGCTCTGTCGGGCTCTACTGGGCCCTGTCGGGCCCTGTCGGGCCCTGTCGGGCTCTGTCGGGCTCTACTGGGCTCTGTCGGGCTCTGTCGGGCTCTGTCGGGCTCTACTGGGCTCTGTCGGGCTCTGTCGGGCTCTGTCGGGCTCTGTCGGGCTCTACTGGGCCCTGTCGGGCTCTGTCGGGACCTGTCGGGCCCTGTCGGGCCCTGTCGGGCCCTGTCAGGCTCTGTCGGGCTCTGTCGGGCTCTACTGGGCTCTGTCGGGCGCTACTGGGCCCTGTCGGGCTCTGTCGGGCTCTGTCGGGCCCTGTCGGGCTCTGTCGGGCTCTGTCGGGCTCTGTTGGGCCCTGTCGGGCTCTGTCGGGCTCTGTCGGGCTCTGTCGGGCTCTACTGGGCCCTGTCGGGCTCTGTCGGGATCTGTCGGGCTCTGTCGGGCCCTGTCGGGCTCTGTCGGGCTCTACTGGGCCCTGTCGGACTCTGTCGGGCTCTGTCGGGCCCTGTCGGGCTCTGTCGGGCCGTGTCGGGCTCTGTCGGGCTCTGTCGGGCTCTACTGGGCCCTGTCGGGCGCTGTCGGGCTCTGTCGGGCCCTGTCGGGCCCTGTCGGGCTCTGTCGGGCTCTGTCGGGCTCTGTCGGGCTCTACTGGGCCCTGTCGGGCTCTGTCGGGCTCTGTCGGGCTCTGTCGGGCTCTGTCGGGCTCTGTCGGGCCCTCTCGGCTCTGTCGGGCTCTACTGGGCCCTGTCGGGCCCTGTCGGGCTCTGTCGGGCTCTGTCGGGCCCTGTCGGGCTCTGTCAGGCTCTGTCGGGCTCTACTGGGCCCTGTCGGACTCTGTCGGGCTCTGTCGGGCTCTGTCGGGCTCTGACGGGTTCTGTCGGGCTCTGTCGGGCTCTACTGGCCCTGTCGGGCCTTGTCGGGCTCTGTCGGGCTCTGTCGGGCTCTGTCGGACCCTGTCGGGCTCTGTCGGGCTCTGTCAGGCTCTTTCGGGCTCTACTGGGCCCTGTCGGGCCCTGTCGGGCTCTGTCGGGCTCTGTCGGGCTCTGTCGGGCTCTACTGGGCTCTGTCGGGCCCTGTCGGGCCCTGTCGGGCCCTGTCGGGCTCTGTCGGGCTCTGTCGGGCTCTACTGGGCCCTGTCGGGCTCTGTCTAGCTCTGTCGGGCCCTGTCGGGCTCTGTCGGGCTCTGTCGGGCCCTGTCGGGCTCTCTCGGGCTCTGTCGGGCTCTACTGGGCTCTGTCGGACTCTGTCGGGCTCTGTCGGGCTCTGTCGGGCTCTACTGGGCCCTGTCGGGCTCTGTCAGGCTCTGTCGGGCCCTGTCGGGCTCTGTCGGGCTCTGTCGGGCCCTGTCGGGCCCTGTCGGGCCCTGTCGGGCTCTGTCGGGCTCTGTCGGGCTCTACTGGGCTCTGTCGGTCTCTACTGGGCTCTACTGGGCCCTGTCGGGCTCTGTCGGGCTCTGTCGGGCTCTGTCGGGCTCTACTGGGCTCTACTGGGCTCTGTCGGGCTCTGTCGGGCTCTCCTGGGCCCTGTCGGGCCCTGACGGGCTCTGTCGGGCTCTACTGGGCTCTGTCGGGCTCTGTCGGGCCCTGTCGAGCTCTGTCGAGCTCTACTGGGCTCTGTCGGGCTCTGTCGGGCTTTGTCGGGCTCTGTCGGGCTCTACTGGGCCCTGTCGGACTCTGTCGGGCCCTGTCGGCCTCTGTCGGGCCCTGTCGGGCCCTGTCGGGCTCTGTCAGGCTCTGTCGGGCTCTGTCGGGCTCTGTCGGGCTCTACTGGGCTCTGTCGGGCTCTGTCGGTCCCTGTCGGGCTCTGTCGGGCTCTGTCGGGCTCTGTCGGGCTCTACTGGGCCCTGTCGGGCTCTGTCGGGCTCTGTCGGGCTCTGTCGGGCCCTGTCGGGCTCTGTCGGGCTCTGTCGGGCTCTGTCGGGCCCTGTCGGGCTCTGTCGGGCTCTGTCGGGCTGTGTCGGGCTCTGTCGGGCTCCACTGGGCTCTTCTGGGCTCGGTCGGGCTCTGTCGGGCTCTGTCGGGCTCTACTGGGCCCTGTCGGGCCCTGTCGGGCTCTGTCGGGCTCTGTCGGGCTCTGTCGGGCTCTACTGGGCCCTGTCGGGCCCTGTCGGGCTCTGTCGTGCCCTGTCGGGCCCTGTCGGGCTCTGTCGGGCCCTGTCGGGCCCTGTCGGGCTCTGTCGGGCCCTGTCGGGCCCTGTCGGGCTCTGTCGGGCCCTGTCGTGCTCTGTCGGGCTCTGTCGGGCTCTGTCGGGCTCTGTCGGGCTCTACTGGGCCCTGTCGGGCTCTGTCGGGCTCTGTCGGGCCCTGTCGGGCTCTGTCGGGCTCTGTCGGGCCCTGTCGGGCTCTGTCGGGCTCTACTGGGCCCTATCGGGCCCTGTCGGGCCCTGTCGGGCTCTGTCGGGCTCTGTCGGGCTCTGTCGGGCTCTACTGGGCTCTACTGGGATCTGTCGGGCTCTACTGGGCCCTGTCGGGCCCTGTCGGGCCCTGTCGGGCTCTGTCAGGCTCTGTCGGGCCCTGTCGGGCTCTGTCGGGCTCTGTCGTGCCCTGTCGGTCTCTGTCGGGCTCTGTCGGGCCCTGTCGGGCTCTATCGGGCCCTGTCGGGCTCTGTCGGGCCCTGTCGGGCCCTGTCGGGCTCTGTCGGGCTCTGTCGGGCCCTGTCGGGCTCTGTCGGGCTCTGTCGGGCTCTATCGGGCTCTACTAGGCTAGGCCTGTCGGGCCCTGTCGGGCCCTGTCGGGCTCTGTCGGGCTCTGTCGGGCCCTGTTGGGCCCTGTCGGGCTCTGTCGGGCTCTGTCGGGCTCTGTCGGGCTCTACTGGGCCCTGTCGGGCTCTGTCGGGCTCTGTCGGGCTCTGTCGGGCTCTGTCGGGCTCTACTGGGCCCTGTCGGGCTCTGTCGGGCTCTGTCGGGCCCTGTCGGGCCCTGTCGGGCTCTGTCAGGCTCTGTCGGGCTCTGTCGGGCTCTACTGGGCTCTACTGGGCTCTATCGGGCTCTTTCGGGCTCTACTGGGCCCTGTCGGGCCCTGTTGGGACCTTTCGGGCTCTGTCGGGCTCTGTCGGGCTCTGTCGGGCTCTACTGGGCTCTACTGGGCTCTGTCGGGCTCTGTCGGGCTCTACTGGGCCCTGTCGGGCTCTGTCGGGCTCTACTGGGCCCTGTCGGGCCCTGTCGGGCTCTGTCGGGCTCTGTCGGGCTCTGTCGGGCCCTGTCGGGCTCTGTCGGGCTCTGTCGGGCTCTACTGGGCCCTGTCGGGCCCTGTCGGGCTCTGTCGGGCTCTGTTGGGCTCTGTCGGGCTCTGTAAGGCTCTGTCGGGCCCTGTCGGGCTCTGTCGGGCTCTGTCGGGCTCTGTCGGGCTCTACTGGGCCCTGTCGGGTTCTGTCGGGCTCTGTCGGGCTCTACTGGGCCCTGTCGGGCTCTGTCGGGCTCTGTCGGGCTCTGTCGGGCCCTCTCGGCTCTGTCGGGCTCTACTGGGCCCTGTCGGGCCCTGTCGGGCTCTGTCGGGCTCTGTCGGGCCCTGTCGGGCTCTGTCGGGCTCTGTCGGGCTCTACTGGGCCCTGTCGGGCTCTGTCGGGCTCTACTGGGCCCTGTCGGACTCTGTCGGGCTCTGTCGGGCTCTGTCGGGCTCTGACGGGTTCTGTCGGGCTTTGTCGGGCTCTGTCGGGCTCTACTGGGCCCTGTCGGGCCCTGTCGGGCTCTGTCGGGCTCTGTCGGGCTCTGTCGGACCCTGTCGGGCCCTGTCGGGCTCTGTCGGGCTCTGTCGGGCTCTACTGGGCCCTGTCGGGCTCTGTCGGGCTCTGTCGGGCCCTGTCGGGCTCTTTCGGGCTCTTTCGGGCCCTGTCGGGCTCTGTCGGGCTCTACTGGGCCCTGTCGGGCCCTGTCGGGCCCTGTCGGGCTCTGTCGGGCTCTGTCGGGCTCTGTCGGGCTCTACTGGGCTCTACTGGGTTCTGTCGGGCTCTACTGGGCCCTGTCGGGCTCTGTCGGGCTCTGTCGGGCTCTGTCGTGCCCTGTCGGGCTCTGTCGGGCTCTGTCGGGCCCTGTCGGGCCCTGTCGGGCCCTGTCGGGCTCTGTCGGGCTCTACTGGGCCCTGTCGGGCTCTGTCGGGCTCTGTCGGGCTCTGTCGGGCTCTACTGGGCCCTGTCGGGCTCTGTCGGGCCCTGTCGGGCCCTGTCGGGCTCTGTCAGGATCTGTCGGGCTCTGTCGGGCTCTACTGGGCCCTGTCGGGCCCTGTCGGGCCCTGTCGGGCTCTACTGGGCTCTACTGGGCTCTTTCGGGCTCTACTGGGCTCTGTCGGGCTCTTTCGGGCTCTACTGGGCCCTGTCGGGCTCTGTCGGGCCCTGTCGGGCCCTGTCGGGCTCTGTCGGGCTCTGTCGGGCCCTGTCGGGCTCTGTCGGGCTCTGTCGGGCTCTACTGGGCTCTACTGGGCTCTGTCGGGCTCTGTCGGGCTCTACTGGGCCCTGTCGGGCCCTGTCGGGCCCTGTCGGGCTCTGTCGGGCTCTACTGGGCTCTGTCGGGCTCTGTCGGGCCCTGTCGGGCTCTACTGGGCTCTGTCGGGCTCTGTCGGGCTCTGTCGGGCTCTGTCGGGCTCTACTGGGCCCTGTCGGCCTCTGTCGGGCCCTGTCGGGCCCTGTCGGGCTCTGTCGGGCCCTGTCGGGCCCTGTCGGGCTCTGTCGGGCCCTGTCGGGCTCTGTCGGGCTCTGTCGGGCTCTGTCGGGCTCTACTGGGCTCTGTCGGGCTCTGTCGGGCTCTGTCGGGCTCTGTCGGGCTCTACTGGGCCCTGTCGGGCTCTGTCGGGACCTGTCGGGCCCTGTCGGGCCCTGTCGGGCCCTGTCAGGCTCTGTCGGGCTCTGTCGGGCTCTACTGGGCTCTGTCGGGCTCTACTGGGCTCTGTCGGGCCCTGTCGGGCTCTGTCGGGCTCTGTCGGGCTCTGTTGGGCCCTGTCGGGCTCTGTCGGGCTCTGTCGGGCTCTGTCGGGCTCTACTGGGCCCTGTCGGGCTCTGTCGGGATCTGTCGGGCTCTGTCGGGCCCTGTCGGGCTCTGTCGGGCTCTACTGGGCCCTGTCGGACTCTGTCGGGCTCTGTCGGGCCCTGTCGGGCTCTGTCGGGCCGTGTCGGGCTCTGTCGGGCTCTGTCGGGCTCTACTGGGCCCTGTCGGGCGCTGTCGGGCTCTGTCGGGCCCTGTCGGGCCCTGTCGGGCTCTGTCGGGCTCTGTCGGGCTCTGTCGGGCTCTACTGGGCCCTGTCGGGCTCTGTCGGGCTCTGTCGGGCTCTGTCGGGCTCTGTCGGGCTCTGTCGGGCCCTCTCGGCTCTGTCGGGCTCTACTGGGCCCTGTCGGGCCCTGTCGGGCTCTGTCGGGCTCTGTCGGGCCCTGTCGGGCTCTGTCAGGCTCTGTCGGGCTCTACTGGGCCCTGTCGGACTCTGTCGGGCTCTGTCGGGCTCTGTCGGGCTCTGACGGGTTCTGTCGGGCTCTGTCGGGCTCTACTGGCCCTGTCGGGCCTTGTCGGGCTCTGTCGGGCTCTGTCGGGCTCTGTCGGACCCTGTCGGGCTCTGTCGGGCTCTGTCAGGCTCTTTCGGGCTCTACTGGGCCCTGTCGGGCCCTGTCGGGCTCTGTCGGGCTCTGTCGGGCTCTGTCGGGCTCTACTGGGCTCTGTCGGGCCCTGTCGGGCCCTGTCGGGCCCTGTCGGGCTCTGTCGGGCTCTGTCGGGCTCTACTGGGCCCTGTCGGGCTCTGTCTAGCTCTGTCGGGCCCTGTCGGGCTCTGTCGGGCTCTGTCGGGCCCTGTCGGGCTCTCTCGGGCTCTGTCGGGCTCTACTGGGCTCTGTCGGACTCTGTCGGGCTCTGTCGGGCTCTGTCGGGCTCTACTGGGCCCTGTCGGGCTCTGTCAGGCTCTGTCGGGCCCTGTCGGGCTCTGTCGGGCTCTGTCGGGCCCTGTCGGGCCCTGTCGGGCCCTGTCGGGCTCTGTCGGGCTCTGTCGGGCTCTACTGGGCTCTGTCGGTCTCTACTGGGCTCTACTGGGCCCTGTCGGGCTCTGTCGGGCTCTGTCGGGCTCTGTCGGGCTCTACTGGGCTCTACTGGGCTCTGTCGGGCTCTGTCGGGCTCTCCTGGGCCCTGTCGGGCCCTGACGGGCTCTGTCGGGCTCTACTGGGCTCTGTCGGGCTCTGTCGGGCCCTGTCGAGCTCTGTCGAGCTCTACTGGGCTCTGTCGGGCTCTGTCGGGCTTTGTCGGGCTCTGTCGGGCTCTACTGGGCCCTGTCGGACTCTGTCGGGCCCTGTCGGCCTCTGTCGGGCCCTGTCGGGCCCTGTCGGGCTCTGTCAGGCTCTGTCGGGCTCTGTCGGGCTCTGTCGGGCTCTACTGGGCTCTGTCGGGCTCTGTCGGTCCCTGTCAGGCTCTGTCGGGCTCTGTCGGGCTCTGTCGGGCTCTACTGGGCCCTGTCGGGCTCTGTCGGGCTCTGTCGGGCTCTGTCGGGCCCTGTCGGGCTCTGTCGGGCTCTGTCGGGCTCTGTCGGGCCCTGTCGGGCTCTGTCGGGCTCTGTCGGGCTGTGTCGGGCTCTGTCGGGCTCCACTGGGCTCTTCTGGGCTCGGTCGGGCTCTGTCGGGCTCTGTCGGGCTCTACTGGGCCCTGTCGGGCCCTGTCGGGCTCTGTCGGGCTCTGTCGGGCTCTGTCGGGCTCTACTGGGCCCTGTCGGGCCCTGTCGGGCTCTGTCGTGCCCTGTCGGGCCCTGTCGGGCTCTGTCGGGCCCTGTCGGGCCCTGTCGGGCTCTGTCGGGCCCTGTCGGGCCCTGTCGGGCTCTGTCGGGCCCTGTCGTGCTCTGTCGGGCTCTGTCGGGCTCTGTCGGGCTCTGTCGGGCTCTACTGGGCCCTGTCGGGCTCTGTCGGGCTCTGTCGGGCCCTGTCGGGCTCTGTCGGGCTCTGTCGGGCCCTGTCGGGCTCTGTCGGGCTCTACTGGGCCCTATCGGGCCCTGTCGGGCCCTGTCGGGCTCTGTCGGGCTCTGTCGGGCTCTGTCGGGCTCTACTGGGCTCTACTGGGATCTGTCGGGCTCTACTGGGCCCTGTCGGGCCCTGTCGGGCCCTGTCGGGCTCTGTCAGGCTCTGTCGGGCCCTGTCGGGCTCTGTCGGGCTCTGTCGGGCTCTACTGGGCTCTGTCGGTCTCTACTGGGCTCTACTGGGCCCTGTCGGGCTCTGTCGGGCTCTGTCGGGCTCTGTCGGGCTCTACTGGGCTCTACTGGGCTCTGTCGGGCTCTGTCGGGCTCTCCTGGGCCCTGTCGGGCCCTGACGGGCTCTGTCGGGCTCTACTGGGCTCTGTCGGGCTCTGTCGGGCCCTGTCGAGCTCTGTCGAGCTCTACTGGGCTCTGTCGGGCTCTGTCGGGCTTTGTCGGGCTCTGTCGGGCTCTACTGGGCCCTGTCGGACTCTGTCGGGCCCTGTCGGCCTCTGTCGGGCCCTGTCGGGCCCTGTCGGGCTCTGTCAGGCTCTGTCGGGCTCTGTCGGGCTCTGTCGGGCTCTACTGGGCTCTGTCGGGCTCTGTCGGTCCCTGTCGGGCTCTGTCGGGCTCTGTCGGGCTCTGTCGGGCTCTACTGGGCCCTGTCGGGCTCTGTCGGGCTCTGTCGGGCTCTGTCGGGCCCTGTCGGGCTCTGTCGGGCTCTGTCGGGCTCTGTCGGGCCCTGTCGGGCTCTGTCGGGCTCTGTCGGGCTGTGTCGGGCTCTGTCGGGCTCCACTGGGCTCTTCTGGGCTCGGTCGGGCTCTGTCGGGCTCTGTCGGGCTCTACTGGGCCCTGTCGGGCCCTGTCGGGCTCTGTCGGGCTCTGTCGGGCTCTGTCGGGCTCTACTGGGCCCTGTCGGGCCCTGTCGGGCTCTGTCGTGCCCTGTCGGGCCCTGTCGGGCTCTGTCGGGCCCTGTCGGGCCCTGTCGGGCTCTGTCGGGCCCTGTCGGGCCCTGTCGGGCTCTGTCGGGCCCTGTCGTGCTCTGTCGGGCTCTGTCGGGCTCTGTCGGGCTCTGTCGGGCTCTACTGGGCCCTGTCGGGCTCTGTCGGGCTCTGTCGGGCCCTGTCGGGCTCTGTCGGGCTCTGTCGGGCCCTGTCGGGCTCTGTCGGGCTCTACTGGGCCCTATCGGGCCCTGTCGGGCCCTGTCGGGCTCTGTCGGGCTCTGTCGGGCTCTGTCGGGCTCTACTGGGCTCTACTGGGATCTGTCGGGCTCTACTGGGCCCTGTCGGGCCCTGTCGGGCCCTGTCGGGCTCTGTCAGGCTCTGTCGGGCCCTGTCGGGCTCTGTCGGGCTCTGTCGTGCCCTGTCGGTCTCTGTCGGGCTCTGTCGGGCCCTGTCGGGCTCTATCGGGCCCTGTCGGGCTCTGTCGGGCCCTGTCGGGCCCTGTCGGGCTCTGTCGGGCTCTGTCGGGCCCTGTCGGGCTCTGTCGGGCTCTGTCGGGCTCTATCGGGCTCTACTAGGCCCTGTCGGGCCCTGTCGGGCCCTGTCGGGCTCTGTCGGGCTCTGTCGGGCCCTGTTGGGCCCTGTCGGGCTCTGTCGGGCTCTGTCGGGCTCTGTCGGGCTCTACTGGGCCCTGTCGGGCTCTGTCGGGCTCTGTCGGGCTCTGTCGGGCTCTGTCGGGCTCTACTGGGCCCTGTCGGGCTCTGTCGGGCTCTGTCGGGCCCTGTCGGGCCCTGTCGGGCTCTGTCAGGCTCTGTCGGGCTCTGTCGGGCTCTACTGGGCCCTGTCGGGCCCTGTCGGGCCCTGTCGGGCTCTACTGGGCTCTACTGGGCTCTATCGGGCTCTTTCGGGCTCTACTGGGCCCTGTCGGGCCCTGTTGGGACCTTTCGGGCTCTGTCGGGCTCTGTCGGGCTCTGTCGGGCTCTACTGGGCTCTACTGGGCTCTGTCGGGCTCTGTCGGGCTCTACTGGGCCCTGTCGGGCTCTGTCGGGCTCTACTGGGCCCTGTCGGGCCCTGTCGGGCTCTGTCGGGCTCTGTCGGGCTCTGTCGGGCTCTGTCGGGCCCTGTCGGGCTCTGTCGGGCTCTGTCGGGCTCTACTGGGCCCTGTCGGGCCCTGTCGGGCTCTGTCGGGCTCTGTTGGGCTCTGTCGGGCTCTGTAAGGCTCTGTCGGGCCCTGTCGGGCTCTGTCGGGCTCTGTCGGGCTCTGTCGGGCTCTGTGGGGCCCTGTCGGGTTCTGTCGGGCTCTGTCGGGCTCTACTGGGCCCTGTCGGGCTCTGTCGGGCTCTGTCGGGCTCTGTCGGGCCCTCTCGGCTCTGTCGGGCTCTACTGGGCCCTGTCGGGCCCTGTCGGGCTCTGTCGTGCCCTGTCGGTCTCTGTCGGGCTCTGTCGGGCCCTGTCGGGCTCTATCGGGCCCTGTCGGGCTCTGTCGGGCCCTGTCGGGCCCTGTCGGGCTCTGTCGGGCTCTGTCGGGCCCTGTCGGGCTCTGTCGGGCTCTGTCGGGCTCTATCGGGCTCTACTGGGCCCTGTCGGGCCCTGTCGGGCTCTGTCGGGCCCTGTCGGGCTCTGTCGGGCTCTGTCGGGCCCTGTTGGGTCCTGTCGGGCTCTGTCGGGCTCTGTTGGGCTCTGTCGGGCTCTACTGGGCCCTGTCGGGCTCTGTCGGGCTCTGTCGGGCTCTGTCGGGCTCTGTCGGGCTCTACTGGGCCCTGTCGGGCTCTGTCGGGCTCTGTCGGGCCCTGTCGGGCCCTGTCGGGCTCTGTCAGGCTCTGTCGGGCTCTGTCGGGCCCTGTCGGGCCCTGTCGGGCTCTACTGGGCTCTACTGGGCTCTATCGGGCTCTTTCGGGCTCTACTGGGCCCTGTCGGGCCCTGTCGGGACCTTTCGGGCTCTGTCGGGCTCTGTCGGGCTCTGTCGGGCTCTACTGGGCTCTACTGGGCTCTGTTGGGCTCTGTCGGGCTCTACTGGGCCCTGTCGGGCTCTGTCGGGCTCTACTGGGCCCTGTCGGGCCCTGTCGGGCTCTGTCGGGCTCTGTCGGGCTCTGTCGGGCTCTGTGGGGCCCTGTCGGGCTCTGTCGGGCCCTGTCGGGCTCTGTCGGGCCCTGTCGGGCTCTGTCGGGCCCTGTCGGGCCCTGTCGGGCTCAGTCGGGCCCTGTCGGGCTCTGTCGGGCTCTGTCGGGCTCTGTCGGGCTCTACTGGGCCCTGTCGGGCTCTGTCGGGCTCTGTGGGGCCCTGTCGGGCTCTGTCGGGCTCTGTCGGGCCCTGTCGGGCTCTGTCGGGCTCTGTCGGGCCCTGTCGGGCTCTGTCGGGCTCTACTGGGCCCTGTCGGGCCCTGTCGGGCCCTGTCGGGCCCTGTCGGGCTGTGTCGCGCTCTGTCGGGCTCTGTCGGGCTCTACTGGGCTCTACTGGGTTCTGTCGGGCTCTACTGGGCCCTGTCGGGCTCTGTCGGGCCCTGTCGGGCTCTATCGGGCCCTGTCGGGCTCTGTCGGGCCCTGTCGGGCCCTGTCGGGCCCTGTCGGGCTCTGTCGGGCCCTGTCGGGCCCTGTCGGGCTCTGTCGGGCTCTGTCGGGCTCTGTCGGGCTCTACTGGGCCCTGTCGGGCTCTGTCGGGCTCTGTCGGGCTCTGTCGGGCTCTACTGGGCCCTGTCGGGCTCTGTCGGGCTCTGTCGGGCCCTGTCGGGCCCTGTCGGGCTCTGTCAGGCTTTGTCGGGCTCTGTCGGGCTCTACTGGGCCCTGTCGGGCCCTGTCGGGCTCTACTGGGCTCTACTGGGCTCTGTCGGGCTCTTTCGGGCTCTACTGGGCCCTGTCGGGCCCTGTCGGGCTCTGTCGGGCTCTGTCGGGCCCTGTCGGGCTCTGTCGGGCTCTGTCGGGCTCTACTGGGCTCTACTGGGCTCTGTCGGGCTCTGTCGGGCTCTACTGGGCCCTGTCGGGCCCTGTCGGGCCCTGTCGGGCTCTGTCGGGCTCTACTGGGCTCTGTCGGGCTCTGTCGGGCTCTGTCGGGCTCTACTGGGCTCTGTCGGGCTCTGTCGGGCTCTCTCGGGCTCTGTCGGGCTCTACTGGGCCCTGTCGGGCTCTGTCGGGACCTGTCGGGCCCTGTCGGGCCCTGTCGGGCCCTGTCAGGCTCTGTCGGGCTCTGTCGGGCTCTACTGGGCTCTGTCGGGCTCTACTGGGCCCTGTCGGGCTCTGTCGGGCTCTGTCGGGCCCTGTCGGGCTCTGTCGGGCTCTGTCGGGCTCTGTTGGGCCCTGTCGGGCTCTGTCGGGCTCTGTCGGGCTCTGTCGGGCTCTACTGGGCCCTGTCGGGCTCTGTCGGGATCTGTCGGGCTCTGTCGGGCCCTGTCGGGCTCTGTCGGGCTCTACTGGGCCCTGTCGGACTCTGTCGGGCTCTGTCGGGCCCTGTCGGGCTCTGTCGGGCCGTGTCGGGCTCTGTCGGGCTCTGTCGGGCTCTACTGGGCCCTGTCGGGCGCTGTCGGGCTCTGTCGGGCCCTGTCGGGCCCTGTCGGGCTCTGTCGGGCTCTGTCGGGCTCTGTCGGGCTCTACTGGGCCCTGTCGGGCTCTGTGGGGCTCTGTCGGGCTCTGTCGGGCTCTGTCGGGCTCTGTCGGGCCCTCTCGGCTCTGTCGGGCTCTACTGGGCCCTGTCGGGCCCTGTCGGGCTCTGTCGGGCTCTGTCGGGCCCTGTCGGGCTCTGTCAGGCTCTGTCGGGCTCTACTGGGCCCTGTCGGACTCTGTCGGGCTCTGTCGGGCTCTGTCGGGCTCTGACGGGTTCTGTCGGGCTCTGTCGGGCTCTACTGGCCCTGTCGGGCCTTGTCGGGCTCTGTCGGGCTCTGTCGGGCTCTGTCGGACCCTGTCGGGCTCTGTCGGGCTCTGTCAGGCTCTTTCGGGCTCTACTGGGCCCTGTCGGGCCCTGTCGGGCTCTGTCGGGCTCTGTCGGGCTCTGTCGGGCTCTACTGGGCTCTGTCGGGCCCTGTCGGGCCCTGTCGGGCCCTGTCGGGCTCTGTCGGGCTCTGTCGGGCTCTACTGGGCCCTGTCGGGCTCTGTCTAGCTCTGTCGGGCCCTGTCGGGCTCTGTCGGGCTCTGTCGGGCCCTGTCGGGCTCTCTCGGGCTCTGTCGGGCTCTACTGGGCTCTGTCGGACTCTGTCGGGCTCTGTCGGGCTCTGTCGGGCTCTACTGGGCCCTGTCGGGCTCTGTCAGGCTCTGTCGGGCCCTGTCGGGCTCTGTCGGGCTCTGTCGGGCCCTGTCGGGCCCTGTCGGGCCCTGTCGGGCTCTGTCGGGCTCTGTCGGGCTCTACTGGGCTCTGTCGGTCTCTACTGGGCTCTACTGGGCCCTGTCGGGCTCTGTCGGGCTCTGTCGGGCTCTGTCGGGCTCTACTGGGCTCTACTGGGCTCTGTCGGGCTCTGTCGGGCTCTCCTGGGCCCTGTCGGGCCCTGACGGGCTCTGTCGGGCTCTACTGGGCTCTGTCGGGCTCTGTCGGGCCCTGTCGAGCTCTGTCGAGCTCTACTGGGCTCTGTCGGGCTCTGTCGGGCTTTGTCGGGCTCTGTCGGGCTCTACTGGGCCCTGTCGGACTCTGTCGGGCCCTGTCGGCCTCTGTCGGGCCCTGTCGGGCCCTGTCGGGCTCTGTCAGGCTCTGTCGGGCTCTGTCGGGCTCTGTCGGGCTCTACTGGGCTCTGTCGGGCTCTGTCGGTCCCTGTCGGGCTCTGTCGGGCTCTGTCGGGCTCTGTCGGGCTCTACTGGGCCCTGTCGGGCTCTGTCGGGCTCTGTCGGGCTCTGTCGGGCCCTGTCGGGCTCTGTCGGGCTCTGTCGGGCTCTGTCGGGCCCTGTCGGGCTCTGTCGGGCTCTGTCGGGCTGTGTCGGGCTCTGTCGGGCTCCACTGGGCTCTTCTGGGCTCGGTCGGGCTCTGTCGGGCTCTGTCGGGCTCTACTGGGCCCTGTCGGGCCCTGTCGGGCTCTGTCGGGCTCTGTCGGGCTCTGTCGGGCTCTACTGGGCCCTGTCGGGCCCTGTCGGGCTCTGTCGGGCCCTGTCGGGCTCTGTCGGGCTCTGTCGTGCCCTGTCGGTCTCTGTCGGGCTCTGTCGGGCCCTGTCGGGCTCTATCGGGCCCTGTCGGGCTCTGTCGGGCCCTGTCGGGCCCTGTCGGGCTCTGTCGGGCTCTGTCGGGCCCTGTCGGGCTCTGTCGGGCTCTGTCGGGCTCTATCGGGCTCTACTAGGCCCTGTCGGGCCCTGTCGGGCCCTGTCGGGCTCTGTCGGGCTCTGTCGGGCCCTGTTGGGCCCTGTCGGGCTCTGTCGGGCTCTGTCGGGCTCTGTCGGGCTCTACTGGGCCCTGTCGGGCTCTGTCGGGCTCTGTCGGGCTCTGTCGGGCTCTGTCGGGCTCTACTGGGCCCTGTCGGGCTCTGTCGGGCTCTGTCGGGCCCTGTCGGGCCCTGTCGGGCTCTGTCAGGCTCTGTCGGGCTCTGTCGGGCTCTACTGGGCCCTGTCGGGCCCTGTCGGGCCCTGTCGGGCTCTACTGGGCTCTACTGGGCTCTATCGGGCTCTTTCGGGCTCTACTGGGCCCTGTCGGGCCCTGTTGGGACCTTTCGGGCTCTGTCGGGCTCTGTCGGGCTCTGTCGGGCTCTACTGGGCTCTACTGGGCTCTGTCGGGCTCTGTCGGGCTCTACTGGGCCCTGTCGGGCTCTGTCGGGCTCTACTGGGCCCTGTCGGGCCCTGTCGGGCTCTGTCGGGCTCTGTCGGGCTCTGTCGGGCCCTGTCGGGCTCTGTCGGGCTCTGTCGGGCTCTACTGGGCCCTGTCGGGCCCTGTCGGGCTCTGTCGGGCTCTGTTGGGCTCTGTCGGGCTCTGTAAGGCTCTGTCGGGCCCTGTCGGGCTCTGTCGGGCTCTGTCGGGCTCTGTCGGGCTCTACTGGGCCCTGTCGGGTTCTGTCGGGCTCTGTCGGGCTCTACTGGGCCCTGTCGGGCTCTGTCGGGCTCTGTCGGGCTCTGTCGGGCCCTCTCGGCTCTGTCGGGCTCTACTGGGCCCTGTCGGGCCCTGTCGGGCTCTGTCGGGCTCTGTCGGGCCCTGTCGGGCTCTGTCGGGCTCTGTCGGGCTCTACTGGGCCCTGTCGGGCTCTGTCGGGCTCTACTGGGCCCTGTCGGACTCTGTCGGGCTCTGTCGGGCTCTGTCGGGCTCTGACGGGTTCTGTCGGGCTTTGTCGGGCTCTGTCGGGCTCTACTGGGCCCTGTCGGGCCCTGTCGGGCTCTGTCGGGCTCTGTCGGGCTCTGTCGGACCCTGTCGGGCCCTGTCGGGCTCTGTCGGGCTCTGTCGGGCTCTACTGGGCCCTGTCGGGCTCTGTCGGGCTCTGTCGGGCCCTGTCGGGCTCTTTCGGGCTCTTTCGGGCCCTGTCGGGCTCTGTCGGGCTCTACTGGGCCCTGTCGGGCCCTGTCGGGCCCTGTCGGGCTCTGTCGGGCTCTGTCGGGCCCTGTCGGGCCCTGTCGGGCCCTGTCGGGCTCTGTCGGGCTCTACTGGGCCCTGTCGGGCTCTGTCGGGCTCTGTCGGGCTCTGTCGTGCCCTGTCGGGCTCTGTCGGGCTCTGTCGGGCCCTGTCGGGCCCTGTCGGGCCCTGTCGGGCTCTGTCGGGCTCTACTGGGCCCTGTCGGGCTCTGTCGGGCTCTGTCGGGCTCTGTCGGGCTCTACTGGGCCCTGTCGGGCTCTGTCGGGCCCTGTCGGGCCCTGTCGGGATCTGTCAGGATCTGTCGGGCTCTGTCGGGCTCTACTGGGCCCTGTCGGGCCCTGTCGGGCCCTGTCGGGCTCTACTGGGCTCTACTGGGCTCTTTCGGGCTCTACTGGGCTCTGTCGGGCTCTTTCGGGCTCTACTGGGCCCTGTCGGGCTCTGTCGGGCCCTGTCGGGCCCTGTCGGGCTCTGTCGGGCTCTGTCGGGCCCTGTCGGGCTCTGTCGGGCTCTGTCGGGCTCTACTGGGCTCTACTGGGCTCTGTCGGGCTCTGTCGGGCTCTACTGGGCCCTGTCGGGCCCTGTCGGGCCCTGTCGGGCTCTGTCGGGCTCTACTGGGCTCTGTCGGGCTCTGTCGGGCCCTGTCGGGCTCTACTGGGCTCTGTCGGGCTCTGTCGGGCTCTGTCGGGCTCTGTCGGGCTCTACTGGGCCCTGTCGGCCTCTGTCGGGCCCTGTCGGGCCCTGTCGGGCTCTGTCGGGCCCTGTCGGGCCCTGTCGGGCTCTGTCGGGCCCTGTCGGGCTCTGTCGGGCTCTGTCGGGCTCTGTCGGGCTCTACTGGGCTCTGTCGGGCTCTGTCGGGCTCTGTCGGGCTCTGTCGGGCTCTACTGGGCCCTGTCGGGCTCTGTCGGGACCTGTCGGGCCCTGTCGGGCCCTGTCGGGCCCTGTCAGGCTCTGTCGGGCTCTGTCGGGCTCTACTGGGCTCTGTCGGGCTCTACTGGGCTCTGTCGGGCCCTGTCGGGCTCTGTCGGGCTCTGTCGGGCTCTGTTGGGCCCTGTCGGGCTCTGTCGGGCTCTGTCGGGCTCTGTCGGGCTCTACTGGGCCCTGTCGGGCTCTGTCGGGATCTGTCGGGCTCTGTCGGGCCCTGTCGGGCTCTGTCGGGCTCTACTGGGCCCTGTCGGACTCTGTCGGGCTCTGTCGGGCCCTGTCGGGCTCTGTCGGGCCGTGTCGGGCTCTGTCGGGCTCTGTCGGGCTCTACTGGGCCCTGTCGGGCGCTGTCGGGCTCTGTCGGGCCCTGTCGGGCCCTGTCGGGCTCTGTCGGGCTCTGTCGGGCTCTGTCGGGCTCTACTGGGCCCTGTCGGGCTCTGTCGGGCTCTGTCGGGCTCTGTCGGGCTCTGTCGGGCTCTGTCGGGCCCTCTCGGCTCTGTCGGGCTCTACTGGGCCCTGTCGGGCCCTGTCGGGCTCTGTCGGGCTCTGTCGGGCCCTGTCGGGCTCTGTCAGGCTCTGTCGGGCTCTACTGGGCCCTGTCGGACTCTGTCGGGCTCTGTCGGGCTCTGTCGGGCTCTGAAGGGTTCTGTCGGGCTCTGTCGGGCTCTACTGGCCCTGTCGGGCCTTGTCGGGCTCTGTCGGGCTCTGTCGGGCTCTGTCGGACCCTGTCGGGCTCTGTCGGGCTCTGTCAGGCTCTTTCGGGCTCTACTGGGCCCTGTCGGGCCCTGTCGGGCTCTGTCGGGCTCTGTCGGGCTCTGTCGGGCTCTACTGGGCTCTGTCGGGCCCTGTCGGGCCCTGTCGGGCCCTGTCGGGCTCTTTCGGGCTCTGTCGGGCTCTACTGGGCCCTGTCGGGCTCTGTCTAGCTCTGTCGGGCCCTGTCGGGCTCTGTCGGGCTCTGTCGGGCCCTGTCGGGCTCTCTCGGGCTCTGTCGGGCTCTACTGGGCTCTGTCGGACTCTGTCGGGCTCTGTCGGGCTCTGTCGGGCTCTACTGGGCCCTGTCGGGCTCTGTCAGGCTCTGTCGGGCCCTGTCGGGCTCTGTCGGGCTCTGTCGGGCCCTGTCGGGCCCTGTCGGGCCCGGTCGGGCTCTGTCGGGCTCTGTCGGGCTCTACTGGGCTCTGTCGGTCTCTACTGGGCTCTACTGGGCCCTGTCGGGCTCTGTCGGGCTCTGTCGGGCTCTGTCGGGCTCTACTGGGCTCTACTGGGCTCTGTCGGGCTCTGTCGGGCTCTCCTGGGCCCTGTCGGGCCCTGACGGGCTCTGTCGGGCTCTACTGGGCTCTGTCGGGCTCTGTCGGGCCCTGTCGAGCTCTGTCGAGCTCTACTGGGCTCTGTCGGGCTCTGTCGGGCTTTGTCGGGCTCTGTCGGGCTCTACTGGGCCCTGTCGGACTCTGTCGGGCCCTGTCGGCCTCTGTCGGGCCCTGTCGGGCCCTGTCGGGCTCTGTCAGGCTCTGTCGGGCTCTGTCGGGCTCTGTCGGGCTCTACTGGGCTCTGTCGGGCTCTGTCGGTCCCTGTCGGGCTCTGTCGGGCTCTGTCGGGCTCTGTCGGGCTCTACTGGGCCCTGTCGGGCTCTGTCGGGCTCTGTCGGGCTCTGTCGGGCCCTGTCGGGCTCTGTCGGGCTCTGTCGGGCTCTGTCGGGCCCTGTCGGGCTCTGTCGGGCTCTGTCGGGCTGTGTCGGGCTCTGTCGGGCTCCACTGGGCTCTTCTGGGCTCGGTCGGGCTCTGTCGGGCTCTGTCGGGCTCTACTGGGCCCTGTCGGGCCCTGTCGGGCTCTGTCGTGCCCTGTCGGGCCCTGTCGGGCTCTGTCGGGCCCTGTCGGGCCCTGTCGGGCTCTGTCGGGCCCTGTCGGGCCCTGTCGGGCTCTGTCGGGCCCTGTCGTGCTCTGTCGGGCTCTGTCGGGCTCTGTCGGGCTCTGTCGGGCTCTACTGGGCCCTGTCGGGCTCTGTCGGGCTCTGTCGGGCCCTGTCGGGCTCTGTCGGGCTCTGTCGGGCCCTGTCGGGCTCTGTCGGGCTCTACTGGGCCCTATCGGGCCCTGTCGGGCCCTGTCGGGCTCTGTCGGGCTCTGTCGGGCTCTGTCGGGCTCTACTGGGCTCTACTGGGATCTGTCGGGCTCTACTGGGCCCTGTCGGGCCCTGTCGGGCCCTGTCGGGCTCTGTCAGGCTCTGTCGGGCCCTGTCGGGCTCTGTCGGGCTCTGTCGTGCCCTGTCGGTCTCTGTCGGGCTCTGTCGGGCCCTGTCGGGCTCTATCGGGCCCTGTCGGGCTCTGTCGGGCCCTGTCGGGCCCTGTCGGGCTCTGTCGGGCTCTGTCGCGCCCTGTCGGGCTCTGTCGGGCTCTGTCGGGCTCTATCGGGCTCTACTAGGCCCTGTCGGGCCCTGTCGGGCCCTGTCGGGCTCTGTCGGGCTCTGTCGGGCCCTGTTGGGCCCTGTCGGGCTCTGTCGGGCTCTGTCGGGCTCTGTCGGGCTCTACTGGGCCCTGTCGGGCTCTGTCGGGCTCTGTCGGGCTCTGTCGGGCTCTGTCGGGCTCTACTGGGCCCTGTCGGGCTCTGTCGGGCTCTGTCGGGCCCTGTCGGGCCCTGTCGGGCTCTGTCAGGCTCTGTCGGGCTCTGTCGGGCTCTACTGGGCCCTGTCGGGCCTGTCGGGCCCTGTCGGGCTCTACTGGGCTCTACTGGGCTCTATCGGGCTCTTTCGGGCTCTACTGGGCCCTGTCGGGCCCTGTTGGGACCTTTCGGGCTCTGTCGGGCTCTGTCGGGCTCTGTCGGGCTCTACTGGGCTCTACTGGGCTCTGTCGGGCTCTGTCGGGCTCTACTGGGCCCTGTCGGGCTCTGTCGGGCTCTACTGGGCCCTGTCGGGCCCTGTCGGGCTCTGTCGGGCTCTGTCGGGCTCTGTCGGGCTCTGTCGGGCCCTGTCGGGCTCTGTCGGGCTCTGTCGGGCTCTACTGGGCCCTGTCGGGCCCTGTCGGGCTCTGTCGGGCTCTGTTGGGCTCTGTCGGGCTCTGTAAGGCTCTGTCGGGCCCTGTCGGGCTCTGTCGGGCTCTGTCGGGCTCTGTCGGGCTCTACTGGGCCCTGTCGGGTTCTGTCGGGCTCTGTCGGGCTCTACTGGGCCCTGTCGGGCTCTGTCGGGCTCTGTCGGGCTCTGTCGGGCCCTCTCGGCTCTGTCGGGCTCTACTGGGCCCTGTCGGGCCCTGTCGGGCTCTGTCGTGCCCTGTCGGTCTCTGTCGGGCTCTGTCGGGCCCTGTCGGGCTCTATCGGGCCCTGTCGGGCTCTGTCGGGCCCTGTCGGGCCCTGTCGGGCTCTGTCGGGCTCTGTCGGGCCCTGTCGGGCTCTGTCGGGCTCTGTCGGGCTCTATCGGGCTCTACTGGGCCCTGTCGGGCCCTGTCGGGCTCTGTCGGGCCCTGTCGGGCTCTGTCGGGCTCTGTCGGGCCCTGTTGGGTCCTGTCGGGCTCTGTCGGGCTCTGTTGGGCTCTGTCGGGCTCTACTGGGCCCTGTCGGGCTCTGTCGGGCTCTGTCGGGCTCTGTCGGGCTCTGTCGGGCTCTACTGGGCCCTGTCGGGCTCTGTCGGGCTCTGTCGGGCCCTGTCGGGCCCTGTCGGGCTCTGTCAGGCTCTGTCGGGCTCTGTCGGGCCCTGTCGGGCCCTGTCGGGCTCTACTGGGCTCTACTGGGCTCTATCGGGCTCTTTCGGGCTCTACTGGGCCCTGTCGGGCCCTGTCGGGACCTTTCGGGCTCTGTCGGGCTCTGTCGGGCTCTGTCGGGCTCTACTGGGCTCTACTGGGCTCTGTTGGGCTCTGTCGGGCTCTACTGGGCCCTGTCGGGCTCTGTCGGGCTCTACTGGGCCCTGTCGGGCCCTGTCGGGCTCTGTCGGGCTCTGTCGGGCTCTGTCGGGCTCTGTGGGGCCCTGTCGGGCTCTGTCGGGCTCTGTCGGGCTCTGTCGGGCCCTGTCGGGCTCTGTCGGGCCCTGTCGGGCTCTGTCGGGCCCTGTCGGGCCCTGTCGGGCTCTGTCGGGCCCTGTCGGGCTCTGTCGGGCTCTGTCGGGCTCTGTCGGGCTCTACTGGGCCCTGTCGGGCTCTGTCGGGCTCTGTGGGGCCCTGTCGGGCTCTGTCGGGCTCTGTCGGGCCCTGTCGGGCTCTGTCGGGCTCTGTCGGGCCCTGTCGGGCTCTGTCGGGCTCTACTGGGCCCTGTCGGGCCCTGTCGGGCCCTGTCGGGCCCTGTCGGGCTGTGTCGCGCTCTGTCGGGCTCTGTCGGGCTCTACTGGGCTCTACTGGGTTCTGTCGGGCTCTACTGGGCCCTGTCGGGCTCTGTCGGGCCCTGTCGGGCTCTATCGGGCCCTGTCGGGCTCTGTCGGGCCCTGTCGGGCCCTGTCGGGCCCTGTCGGGCTCTGTCGGGCCCTGTCGGCCCTGTCGGGCTCTGTCGGGCTCTGTCGGGCTCTGTCGGGCTCTACTGGGCCCTGTCGGGCTCTGTCGGGCTCTGTCGGGCTCTGTCGGGCTCTACTGGGCCCTGTCGGGCTCTGTCGGGCTCTGTCGGGCCCTGTCGGGCCCTGTCGGGCTCTGTCAGGCTTTGTCGGGCTCTGTCGGGCTCTACTGGGCCCTGTCGGGCCCTGTCGGGCTCTACTGGGCTCTACTGGGCTCTGTCGGGCTCTTTCGGGCTCTACTGGGCCCTGTCGGGCCCTGTCGGGCTCTGTCGGGCTCTGTCGGGCCCTGTCGGGCTCTGTCGGGCTCTGTCGGGCTCTACTGGGCTCTACTGGGCTCTGTCGGGCTCTGTCGGGCTCTACTGGGCCCTGTCGGGCCCTGTCGGGCCCTGTCGGGCTCTGTCGGGCTCTACTGGGCTCTGTCGGGCTCTGTCGGGCTCTGTCGGGCTCTACTGGGCTCTGTCGGGCTCTGTCGGGCTCTGTCGGGCTCTGTCGGGCTCTACTGGGCCCTGTCGGGCTCTGTCGGGACCTGTCGGGCCCTGTCGGGCCCTGTCGGGCCCTGTCAGGCTCTGTCGGGCTCTGTCGGGCTCTACTGGGCTCTGTCGGGCTCTACTGGGCCCTGTCGGGCTCTGTCGGGCTCTGTCGGGCCCTGTCGGGCTCTGTCGGGCTCTGTCGGGCTCTGTTGGGCCCTGTCGGGCTCTGTCGGGCTCTGTCGGGCTCTGTCGGGCTCTACTGGGCCCTGTCGGGCTCTGTCGGGATCTGTCGGGCTCTGTCGGGCCCTGTCGGGCTCTGTCGGGCTCTACTGGGCCCTGTCGGACTCTGTCGGGCTCTGTCGGGCCCTGTCGGGCTCTGTCGGGCCGTGTCGGGCTCTGTCGGGCTCTGTCGGGCTCTACTGGGCCCTGTCGGGCGCTGTCGGGCTCTGTCGGGCCCTGTCGGGCCCTGTCGGGCTCTGTCGGGCTCTGTCGGGCTCTGTCGGGCTCTACTGGGCCCTGTCGGGCTCTGTCGGGCTCTGTCGGGCTCTGTCGGGCTCTGTCGGGCTCTGTCGGGCCCTCTCGGCTCTGTCGGGCTCTACTGGGCCCTGTCGGGCCCTGTCGGGCTCTGTCAGGCTCTGTCGGGCCCTGTCGGGCTCTGTCAGGCTCTGTCGGGCTCTACTGGGCCCTGTCGGACTCTGTCGGGCTCTGTCGGGCTCTGTCGGGCTCTGACGGGTTCTGTCGGGCTCTGTCGGGCTCTACTGGCCCTGTCGGGCCTTGTCGGGCTCTGTCGGGCTCTGTCGGGCTCTGTCGGACCCTGTCGGGCTCTGTCGGGCTCTGTCAGGCTCTTTCGGGCTCTACTGGGTGTCGGGCCCTGTCGGGCTCTGTCGGGCTCTGTCGGGCTCTGTCGGGCTCTACTGGGCTCTGTCGGGCCCTGTCGGGCCCTGTCGGGCCCTGTCGGGCTCTGTCGGGCTCTGTCGGGCTCTACTGGGCCCTGTCGGGCTCTGTCTAGCTCTGTCGGGCCCTGTCGGGCTCTGTCGGGCTCTGTCGGGCCCTGTCGGGCTCTCTCGGGCTCTGTCGGGCTCTACTGGGCTCTGTCGGACTCTGTCGGGCTCTGTCGGGCTCTGTCGGGCTCTACTGGGCCCTGTCGGGCTCTGTCAGGCTCTGTCGGGCCCTGTCGGGCTCTGTCGGGCTCTGTCGGGCCCTGTCGGGCCCTGTCGGGCCCTGTCGGGCTCTGTCGGGCTCTGTCGGGCTCTACTGGGCTCTGTCGGTCTCTACTGGGCTCTACTGGGCCCTGTCGGGCTCTGTCGGGCTCTGTCGGGCTCTGTCGGGCTCTACTGGGCTCTACTGGGCTCTGTCGGGCTCTGTCGGGCTCTCCTGGGCCCTGTCGGGCCCTGACGGGCTCTGTCGGGCTCTACTGGGCTCTGTCGGGCTCTGTCGGGCCCTGTCGAGCTCTGTCGAGCTCTACTGGGCTCTGTCGGGCTCTGTCGGGCTTTGTCGGGCTCTGTCGGGCTCTACTGGGCCCTGTCGGACTCTGTCGGGCCCTGTCGGCCTCTGTCGGGCCCTGTCGGGCCCTGTCGGGCTCTGTCAGGCTCTGTCGGGCTCTGTCGGGCTCTGTCGGGCTCTACTGGGCTCTGTCGGGCTCTGTCGGTCCCTGTCGGGCTCTGTCGGGCTCTGTCGGGCTCTGTCGGGCTCTACTGGGCCCTGTCGGGCTCTGTCGGGCTCTGTCGGGCTCTGTCGGGCCCTGTCGGGCTCTGTCGGGCTCTGTCGGGCTCTGTCGGGCCCTGTCGGGCTGTGTCGGGCTCTGTCGGGCTCCACTGGGCTCTTCTGGGCTCGGTCGGGCTCTGTCGGGCTCTGTCGGGCTCTACTGGGCCCTGTCGGGCCCTGTCGGGCTCTGTCGGGCTCTGTCGGGCTCTGTCGGGCTCTACTGGGCCCTGTCGGGCCCTGTCGGGCTCTGTCGTGCCCTGTCGGGCCCTGTCGGGCTCTGTCGGGCCCTGTCGGGCCCTGTCGGGCTCTGTCGGGCCCTGTCGGGCCCTGTCGGGCTCTGTCGGGCCCTGTCGTGCTCTGTCGGGCTCTGTCGGGCTCTGTCGGGCTCTGTCGGGCTCTACTGGGCCCTGTCGGGCTCTGTCGGGCTCTGTCGGGCCCTGTCGGGCTCTGTCGGGCTCTGTCGGGCCCTGTCGGGCTCTGTCGGGCTCTACTGGGCCCTATCGGGCCCTGTCGGGCCCTGTCGGGCTCTGTCGGGCTCTGTCGGGCTCTGTCGGGCTCTACTGGGCTCTACTGGGATCTGTCGGGCTCTACTGGGCCCTGTCGGGCCCTGTCGGGCCCTGTCGGGCTCTGTCAGGCTCTGTCGGGCCCTGTCGGGCTCTGTCGGGCTCTGTCGTGCCCTGTCGGTCTCTGTCGGGCTCTGTCGGGCCCTGTCGGGCTCTATCGGGCCCTGTCGGGCTCTGTCGGGCCCTGTCGGGCCCTGTCGGGCTCTGTCGGGCTCTGTCGGGCCCTGTCGGGCTCTGTCGGGCTCTGTCGGGCTCTATCGGGCTCTACTAGGCCCTGTCGGGCCCTGTCGGGCCCTGTCGGGCTCTGTCGGGCTCTGTCGGGCCCTGTTGGGCCCTGTCGGGCTCTGTCGGGCTCTGTCGGGCTCTGTCGGGCTCTACTGGGCCCTGTCGGGCTCTGTCGGGCTCTGTCGGGCTCTGTCGGGCTCTGTCGGGCTCTACTGGGCCCTGTCGGGCTCTGTCGGGCTCTGTCGGGCCCTGTCGGGCCCTGTCGGGCTCTGTCAGGCTCTGTCGGGCTCTGTCGGGCTCTACTGGGCCCTGTCGGGCCCTGTCGGGCCCTGTCGGGCTCTACTGGGCTCTACTGGGCTCTATCGGGCTCTTTCGGGCTCTACTGGGCCCTGTCGGGCCCTGTTGGGACCTTTCGGGCTCTGTCGGGCTCTGTCGGGCTCTGTCGGGCTCTACTGGGCTCTACTGGGCTCTGTCGGGCTCTGTCGGGCTCTACTGGGCCCTGTCGGGCTCTGTCGGGCTCTACTGGGCCCTGTCGGGCCCTGTCGGGCTCTGTCGGGCTCTGTCGGGCTCTGTCGGGCCCTGTCGGGCTCTGTCGGGCTCTGTCGGGCTCTACTGGGCCCTGTCGGGCCCTGTCGGGCTCTGTCGGGCTCTGTTGGGCTCTGTCGGGCTCTGTAAGGCTCTGTCGGGCCCTGTCGGGCTCTGTCGGGCTCTGTCGGGCTCTGTCGGGCTCTACTGGGCCCTGTCGGGTTCTGTCGGGCTCTGTCGGGCTCTACTGGGCCCTGTCGGGCTCTGTCGGGCTCTGTCGGGCTCTGTCGGGCCCTCTCGGCTCTGTCGGGCTCTACTGGGCCCTGTCGGGCCCTGTCGGGCTCTGTCGGGCTCTGTCGGGCCCTGTCGGGCTCTGTCGGGCTCTGTCGGGCTCTACTGGGCCCTGTCGGGCTCTGTCGGGCTCTACTGGGCCCTGTCGGACTCTGTCGGGCTCTGTCGGGCTCTGTCGGGCTCTGACGGGTTCTGTCGGGCTTTGTCGGGCTCTGTCGGGCTCTACTGGGCCCTGTCGGGCCCTGTCGGGCTCTGTCGGGCTCTGTCGGGCTCTGTCGGACCCTGTCGGGCCCTGTCGGGCTCTGTCGGGCTCTGTCGGGCTCTACTGGGCCCTGTCGGGCTCTGTCGGGCTCTGTCGGGCCCTGTCGGGCTCTTTCGGGCTCTTTCGGGCCCTGTCGGGCTCTGTCGGGCTCTACTGGGCCCTGTCGGGCCCTGTCGGGCCCTGTCGGGCTCTGTCGGGCTCTGTCGGGCTCTGTCGGGCTCTACTGGGCTCTACTGGGTTCTGTCGGGCTCTACTGGGCCCTGTCGGGCTCTGTCGGGCTCTGTCGGGCTCTGTCGTGCCCTGTCGGGCTCTGTCGGGCTCTGTCGGGCCCTGTCGGGCCCTGTCGGGCCCTGTCGGGCTCTGTCGGGCTCTACTGGGCCCTGTCGGGCTCTGTCGGGCTCTGTCGGGCTCTGTCGGGCTCTACTGGGCCCTGTCGGGCTCTGTCGGGCCCTGTCGGGCCCTGTCGGGCTCTGTCAGGATCTGTCGGGCTCTGTCGGGCTCTACTGGGCCCTGTCGGGCCCTGTCGGGCCCTGTCGGGCTCTACTGGGCTCTACTGGGCTCTTTCGGGCTCTACTGGGCTCTGTCGGGCTCTTTCGGGCTCTACTGGGCCCTGTCGGGCTCTGTCGGGCCCTGTCGGGCCCTGTCGGGCTCTGTCGGGCTCTGTCGGGCCCTGTCGGGCTCTGTCGGGCTCTGTCGGGCTCTACTGGGCTCTACTGGGCTCTGTCGGGCTCTGTCGGGCTCTACTGGGCCCTGTCGGGCCCTGTCGGGCCCTGTCGGGCTCTGTCGGGCTCTACTGGGCTCTGTCGGGCTCTGTCGGGCCCTGTCGGGCTCTACTGGGCTCTGTCGGGCTCTGTCGGGCTCTGTCGGGCTCTGTCGGGCTCTACTGGGCCCTGTCGGCCTCTGTCGGGCCCTGTCGGGCCCTGTCGGGCTCTGTCGGGCCCTGTCGGGCCCTGTCGGGCTCTGTCGGGCCCTGTCGGGCTCTGTCGGGCTCTGTCGGGCTCTGTCGGGCTCTACTGGGCTCTGTCGGGCTCTGTCGGGCTCTGTCGGGCTCTACTGGGCCCTGTCGGGCTCTGTCGGGCTCTGTCGGGCCCTATCGGGCTCTGTCGGGCCCTGTCGGGCCCTGTCGGGCCCTGTCGGGCTCTGTCGGGCTCTGTCGGGCTCTGTCGGGCTCTACTGGGCCCTGTCGGGCTCTGTCGGGCTCTGTCGGGCTCTGTCGGGCCCTGTCGGGCTCTGTCGGGCTCTACTGGGCCCTGTCGGACTCTGTCGGGCTCTGTCGGGCTCTGTCAGGCTCTGTCGGGCCCTGTCGGGCTCTGTCGGGCTCTGTTGGGCTCTACTGGGCTCTGTCGGGCGCTGTCGGGCTCTGTCGGGCTCTGTCGGGCTCTGTCGGGCCCTGTCGGGCTCTGTCGGGCTCTGTCGGGCTCTACTGGGCCCTGTCGGGTTCTGTCGGGCTCTACTGGGCCCTGTCGGGCTCTACTGGGCCCTGTCGGGCTCTGTCGGGCTCTGTCGGGCTCTGTCGGACTCTGTCGGGCCCTCTCGGCTCTGTCGGGCTCTACTGGGCCCTGTCGGGCCCTGTCAGGCTCTGTCGGGCTCTGTCGGGCCATGTCGGACCCTGTCGGGGTCTGTCGGGCTCTGTCGGGCTCTGTCGGCCTCTACTGGGCCCTGTCGGACTCTGTCGGGCTCTGTCGGGCTCTGTCGGGCTCTGACGGGTTCTGTCGGGCTCTGTCGGGCTCTGTCGGGCTCTACTGGCCCTGTCGGGCCCTGTCGGGCTCTGTCGGGCTCTGTCGGGCTCTGTCGGACCCTGTCGGGCTCTGTCGGGCTCTGTCAGGTTCTGTCGGGCTCTACTGGGCCCTGTCGGGCCCTGTCGGGCCCTGTCGGGCTCTGTCGGGCTCTGTCGGGCTCTGTCGGGCTCTACTGGGCTCTGTCGGGCCCTGTCGGGCCCTGTCGGGCCCTGTCGGGCTCTGTCGGGCTCTGTCGGGCTCTACTGGGCCCTGTCGGGCCCTGTCGGGCTCTGTCTAGCTCTGTCGGGCCCTGTCGGGCTCTGTCGGGCTCTGTCGGGCTCTGTCGGGCTCTCTCGGGCTCTGTCGGGCTCTACTGGGCTCTGTCGGACTCTGTCGGGCTCTGTCGGGCTCTGTCGGGCTCTACTGGGCCCTGTCGGGCTCTGTCGGGCTCTGTCGGGCCCTGTCGGGCTCTGTCGGGCTCTGTCGGGCCCTGTCGGGCCCTGTCGGGCTCTGTCGGGCTCTGTCGGGCTCTACTGGGCTCTGTCGGGCTCTACTGGGCTCTACTGGGCCCTGTCGGGCTCTGTCGGGCTCTGTCGGGCTCTGTCGGGCTCTACTGGGCCCTGTCGGGCCCTGTCGGGCCCTGTCGGGCTCTGTCGGGCTCTGTCGGGCCCTGTCGGGCTCTGTCGGGCTCTGTCGGGCTCTACTGGGCTCTGTCGGGCTCTGTCGGGCTCTGTCGGGCTCTACTGGGCCCTGTCGGGCCCTGTCGGGCTCTGTCGGGCTCTGTCGGGCTCAACTGGTCTCTGTCGGGCTCTGTCGGGTTCTGTCGGGCTCTGTCGGGCTCTGTCGGGCTCTGTCGGGCTCTACTGGGCTCTAATGTGTTCTGTCGGGTTCTGTCGGGCTCTACTGGGCCCTGTCGGGCTCTGTCGGGCTCTGTCGGGCCCTGTCGGGCTCTGTCGGGCCCTGTCGGGCTCTGTCGGGCTCTGTCGGGCTCTGTCGGGTTCTGTCGGGCTCTGTCGGGCTCTGTCGGGCTCTGTTGGGCTCTTCTGGGCCCTGTCGGGCCCTGTCGGGCTCTGTCAGGCTCTGTCGGGCTCTGTCGGGCTCTACTGGGCCCTGTCGGGCCCTGTCGGGCCCTGTCGGGCTCTGTCGGGCTCTGTCGGGCTCTGTCGGGCTCTACTGGACTCTGTCGGGCTCTGTCGGGTTCTGTCGGGCTCTGTCGGGCTCTGTCGGGTTCTACTGGGCTCTGTCGTGCCCTGTCGGGCCCTGTCGGGCTCTGTCGGGCCCTGTCGGGCTCTGTCGGGCTCTGTCGGGCTCTGTCGGGCCCTGTCGGGCTCTGTCGGGCTCTGTCGGGCTCTGTCGGGCCCTGTCGGGCCCTGTCGGGCTCTGTCGGGCCCTGTCGGGCTCTGTCGGGCTCTGTCAGGCTCTACTGGTATCTGTTGGGCTCTGCTGGGCCCTGTCGGGCTCTGTCGGGCTCTGTCGGGCCCTGTCGGGCCCTGTCGGGCTCTGTCGGGCCCTGTCGGGCCCTGTCGGGCTCTGTCGGGCCCTGTCGGGCTCTGTCGGGCTCTGTCGGGCTCTGTCGGGCCCTCTCGGGCTCTGTCGGGCTCTACTGGGCCCTGTCGGGCTCTGTCGGGCTCTGTCGGGCTCTGTCGGGCTCTACTGGGCCCTGTCGGGCTCTGTCGGGCTCTGTCGGGCTCTGTCGGGCTCTGTCGGGCTCTGACGGGTTCTCTCGGGCTCTGTCGGGCTCTACTGGGCCCTGTCGGGCGCTGTTGGGCCCTGTCGGGCTCTGTCGGGCTCTGTCGGGCTCTGTCGGGCTCTACTGGGCTCTACTGGGCTCTGTCGGGCTCTGTCAGGTTCTGTCAGGCTCTGTCGGGCTCTGTCGGGCTCTGTCGGGCACTGTCGGGCCCTGTCGGGCCCTGTCGGGCCTTTCGGGCTCTGTCGGGCTCTGTCGGGCCCTGTCGGGCTCTGTCGGGCTCTGTCGGGCTCTGTCGGGCTCTACTGGGCCCTGTCGGGCCCTGACGGGCCCTGTCGGGCTCTGTCGGGCTCTGTCGTGCTCTGTCGGGCTCTACTGGGCTCTGTCGGGCCCTGTCGGGCCCTGTCGGGCTCTGTCGGGCTCTGTCGGGCTCTGTCGGGCTCTACTGGGCCCTGTCGGGCTCTGTCGGGCTCTGTCGGGCTCTACTGGGCCCTGTCAAGCTCTGTCGCGCTCTGTCGGGCACTGTCGGTCCCTGTCGGGCTCTGTCAGGCTCTGTCGAGCTCTGTCGGGCTCTACTGGGCTCTACTGGGCTCTGTCGGGCTCTGTCGGGCTCTGTCGGGCTCTACTGGGCCCTGTCGGGCCCTGTCGGGCTCTACTGGGCCCTGTCGGGCCCTGTCGGGCTCTGTCGGGCCCTGTCGGGCCCTGTCGGGCTCTGTCGGGCTCTGTCGGGCTCTACTGGGCCCTGTCGGGCCCTGTCGGGCTCTGTCGGGCCCTGTCGGGCCCTGTCGGGCTCTGTCGGGCTCTGTCGGGCTCTGTCGGGCTCTATCGGGCCCTCTCGGGCTCTGTCGGGCTCTACTGGGCCCTGTCGGGCCCTGTCGGGCCCTGTCGGGCCCTGTCGGGCTCTGTCGGGCTCTGTCGGGCTCTGTCGGGCTCTACTGTGCCCTGTCGGACTCTGTCGGGCTCTGTCGGGCTCTGTCGGGCTCTGTCGGGCTCTGACGGGTTCTGTCGGGCTCTGTCGGGCTCTACTGGGCCCTGTCGGGCCCTGTTGGGCCCTGTCGGGCTCTGTCGGGCTCTGTCGGGCTCTGTCGGGCTCTACTGGGCTCTACTGAGCTCTGTCGGGCTCTGTCGGGTTCTGTCAGGCTCTGTCGGGCTCTGTCGGGCTCTGTCGGGCCCTGTCGGGCTCTGTCGGGCTCTGTCGGGCCCTGTCGGGCCCTGTCGGGCTCTGTCAGGCTCTGTCGGGCTCTGTCGGGCTCTACTGGGCCCTGTCGGGCCCTGTCGGGCCCTGTCGGGCTCTACTGGGCTCTACTGGGCTCTATCGGGCTCTTTCGGGCTCTACTGGGCCCTGTCGGGCCCTGTTGGGACCTTTCGGGCTCTGTCGGGCTCTGTCGGGCTCTGTCGGGCTCTACTGGGCTCTACTGGGCTCTGTCGGGCTCTGTCGGGCTCTACTGGGCCCTGTCGGGCTCTGTCGGGCTCTACTGGGCCCTGTCGGGCCCTGTCGGGCTCTGTCGGGCTCTGTCGGGCTCTGTCGGGCCCTGTCGGGCTCTGTCGGGCTCTGTCGGGCTCTACTGGGCCCTGTCGGGCCCTGTCGGGCTCTGTCGGGCTCTGTTGGGCTCTGTCGGGCTCTGTAAGGCTCTGTCGGGCCCTGTCGGGCTCTGTCGGGCTCTGTCGGGCTCTGTCGGGCTCTACTGGGCCCTGTCGGGTTCTGTCGGGCTCTGTCGGGCTCTACTGGGCCCTGTCGGGCTCTGTCGGGCTCTGTCGGGCTCTGTCGGGCCCTCTCGGCTCTGTCGGGCTCTACTGGGCCCTGTCGGGCCCTGTCGGGCTCTGTCGGGCTCTGTCGGGCCCTGTCGGGCTCTGTCGGGCTCTGTCGGGCTCTACTGGGCCCTGTCGGGCTCTGTCGGGCTCTACTGGGCCCTGTCGGACTCTGTCGGGCTCTGTCGGGCTCTGTCGGGCTCTGACGGGTTCTGTCGGGCTTTGTCGGGCTCTGTCGGGCTCTACTGGGCCCTGTCGGGCCCTGTCGGGCTCTGTCGGGCTCTGTCGGGCTCTGTCGGACCCTGTCGGGCCCTGTCGGGCTCTGTCGGGCTCTGTCGGGCTCTACTGGGCCCTGTCGGGCTCTGTCGGGCTCTGTCGGGCCCTGTCGGGCTCTTTCGGGCTCTTTCGGGCCCTGTCGGGCTCTGTCGGGCTCTACTGGGCCCTGTCGGGCCCTGTCGGGCCCTGTCGGGCTCTGTCGGGCTCTGTCGGGCTCTGTCGGGCTCTACTGGGCTCTACTGGGTTCTGTCGGGCTCTACTGGGCCCTGTCGGGCTCTGTCGGGCTCTGTCGGGCTCTGTCGTGCCCTGTCGGGCTCTGTCGGGCTCTGTCGGGCCCTGTCGGGCCCTGTCGGGCCCTGTCGGGCTCTGTCGGGCTCTACTGGGCCCTGTCGGGCTCTGTCGGGCTCTGTCGGGCTCTGTCGGGCTCTACTGGGCCCTGTCGGGCTCTGTCGGGCCCTGTCGGGCCCTGTCGGGCTCTGTCAGGATCTGTCGGGCTCTGTCGGGCTCTACTGGGCCCTGTCGGGCCCTGTCGGGCCCTGTCGGGCTCTACTGGGCTCTACTGGGCTCTTTCGGGCTCTACTGGGCTCTGTCGGGCTCTTTCGGGCTCTACTGGGCCCTGTCGGGCTCTGTCGGGCCCTGTCGGGCCCTGTCGGGCTCTGTCGGGCTCTGTCGGGCTCTGTCGGGCTCTGTCGGGCTCTGTCGGGCTCTACTGGGCTCTACTGGGCTCTGTCGGGCTCTGTCGGGCTCTACTGGGCCCTGTCGGGCCCTGTCGGGCCCTGTCGGGCTCTGTCGGGCTCTACTGGGCTCTGTCGGGCTCTGTCGGGCCCTGTCGGGCTCTACTGGGCTCTGTCGGGCTCTGTCGGGCTCTGTCGGGCTCTGTCGGGCTCTACTGGGCCCTGTCGGCCTCTGTCGGGCCCTGTCGGGCCCTGTCGGGCTCTGTCGGGCCCTGTCGGGCCCTGTCGGGCTCTGTCGGGCCCTGTCGGGCTCTGTCGGGCTCTGTCGGGCTCTGTCGGGCTCTACTGGGCTCTGTCGGGCTCTGTCGGGCTCTGTCGGGCTCTACTGGGCCCTGTCGGGCTCTGTCGGGCTCTGTCGGGCCCTATCGGGCTCTGTCGGGCCCTGTCGGGCCCTGTCGGGCCCTGTCGGGCTCTGTCGGGCTCTGTCGGGCTCTGTCGGGCTCTACTGGGCCCTGTCGGGCTCTGTCGGGCTCTGTCGGGCTCTGTCGGGCCCTGTCGGGCTCTGTCGGGCTCTACTGGGCCCTGTCGGACTCTGTCGGGCTCTGTCGGGCTCTGTCAGGCTCTGTCGGGCCCTGTCGGGCTCTGTCGGGCTCTGTCGGGCTCTACTGGGCTCTGTCGGGCGCTGTCGGGCTCTGTCGGGCTCTGTCGGGCTCTGTCGGGCCCTGTCGGGCTCTGTCGGGCTCTGTCGGGCTCTACTGGGCCCTGTCGGGTTCTGTCGGGCTCTACTGGGCCCTGTCGGGCTCTACTGGGCCCTGTCGGGCTCTGTCGGGCTCTGTCGGGCTCTGTCGGACTCTGTCGGGCCCTCTCGGCTCTGTCGGGCTCTACTGGGCCCTGTCGGGCCCTGTCAGGCTCTGTCGGGCTCTGTCGGGCCATGTCGGACCCTGTCGGGGTCTGTCGGGCTCTGTCGGGCTCTGTCGGCCTCTACTGGGCCCTGTCGGACTCTGTCGGGCTCTGTCGGGCTCTGTCGGGCTCTGACGGGTTCTGTCGGGCTCTGTCGGGCTCTGTCGGGCTCTACTGGCCCTGTCGGGCCCTGTCGGGCTCTGTCGGGCTCTGTCGGGCTCTGTCGGACCCTGTCGGGCTCTGTCGGGCTCTGTCGGACTCTGTCGGGCTCTACTGGGCCCTGTCGGGCCCTGTCGGGCCCTGTCGGGCTCTGTCGGGCTCTGTCGGGCTCTGTCGGGCTCTACTGGGCTCTGTCGGGCCCTGTCGGGCCCTGTCGGGCCCTGTCGGGCTCTGTCGGGCTCTGTCGGGCTCTACTGGGCCCTGTCGGGCCCTGTCGGGCTCTGTCTAGCTCTGTCGGGCCCTGTCGGGCTCTGTCGGGCTCTGTCGGGCTCTGTCGGGCTCTCTCGGGCTCTGTCGGGCTCTACTGGGCTCTGTCGGACTCTGTCGGGCTCTGTCGGGCTCTGTCGGGCTCTACTGGGCCCTGTCGGGCTCTGTCGGGCTCTGTCGGGCCCTGTCGGGCTCTGTCGGGCTCTGTCGGGCCCTGTCGGGCCCTGTCGGGCTCTGTCGGGCTCTGTCGGGCTCTACTGGGCTCTGTCGGGCTCTACTGGGCTCTACTGGGCCCTGTCGGGCTCTGTCGGGCTCTGTCGGGCTCTGTCGGGCTCTACTGGGCCCTGTCGGGCCCTGTCGGGCCCTGTCGGGCTCTGTCGGGCTCTGTCGGGCCCTGTCGGGCTCTGTCGGGCTCTGTCGGGCTCTACTGGGCTCTGTCGGGCTCTGTCGGGCTCTGTCGGGCTCTACTGGGCCCTGTCGGGCCCTGTCGGGCTCTGTCGGGCTCTGTCGGGCTCAACTGGTCTCTGTCGGGCTCTGTCGGGTTCTGTCGGGCTCTGTCGGGCTCTGTCGGGCTCTGTCGGGCTCTACTGGGCTCTAATGTGTTCTGTCGGGTTCTGTCGGGCTCTACTGGGCCCTGTCGGGCTCTGTCGGGCTCTGTCGGGCCCTGTCGGGCTCTGTCGGGCCCTGTCGGGCTCTGTCGGGCTCTGTCGGGCTCTGTCGGGTTCTGTCGGGCTCTGTCGGGCTCTGTCGGGCTCTGTTGGGCTCTTCTGGGCCCTGTCGGGCCCTGTCGGGCTCTGTCAGGCTCTGTCGGGCTCTGTCGGGCTCTACTGGGCCCTGTCGGGCCCTGTCGGGCCCTGTCGGGCTCTGTCGGGCTCTGTCGGGCTCTGTCGGGCTCTACTGGACTCTGTCGGGCTCTGTCGGGTTCTGTCGGGCTCTGTCGGGCTCTGTCGGGCTCTACTGGGCTCTGTCGTGCCCTGTCGGGCCCTGTCGGGCTCTGTCGGGCCCTGTCGGGCTCTGTCGGGCTCTGTCGGGCTCTGTCGGGCCCTGTCGGGCTCTGTCGGGCTCTGTCGGGCTCTGTCGGGCCCTGTCGGGCCCTGTCGGGCTCTGTCGGGCCCTGTCGGGCTCTGTCGGGCTCTGTCAGGCTCTACTGGTATCTGTTGGGCTCTGCTGGGCCCTGTCGGGCTCTGTCGGGCTCTGTCGGGCCCTGTCGGGCCCTGTCGGGCTCTGTCGGGCCCTGTCGGGCCCTGTCGGGCTCTGTCGGGCCCTGTCGGGCTCTGTCGGGCTCTGTCGGGCTCTGTCGGGCCCTCTCGGGCTCTGTCGGGCTCTACTGGGCCCTGTCGGGCTCTGTCGGGCTCTGTCGGGCTCTGTCGGGCTCTACTGGGCCCTGTCGGGCTCTGTCGGGCTCTGTCGGGCTCTGTCGGGCTCTGTCGGGCTCTGACGGGTTCTCTCGGGCTCTGTCGGGCTCTACTGGGCCCTGTCGGGCGCTGTTGGGCCCTGTCGGGCTCTGTCGGGCTCTGTCGGGCTCTGTCGGGCTCTACTGGGCTCTACTGGGCTCTGTCGGGCTCTGTCGGGTTCTGTCAGGCTCTGTCGGGCTCTGTCGGGCTCTGTCGGGCACTGTCGGGCCCTGTCGGGCCCTGTCGGGCCTTTCGGGCTCTGTCGGGCTCTGTCGGGCCCTGTCGGGCTCTGTCGGGCTCTGTCGGGCTCTGTCGGGCTCTACTGGGCCCTGTCGGGCCCTGACGGGCCCTGTCGGGCTCTGTCGGGCTCTGTCGTGCTCTGTCGGGCTCTACTGGGCTCTGTCGGGCCCTGTCGGGCCCTGTCGGGCTCTGTCGGGCTCTGTCGGGCTCTGTCGGGCTCTACTGGGCCCTGTCGGGCTCTGTCGGGCTCTGTCGGGCTCTACTGGGCCCTGTCAAGCTCTGTCGCGCTCTGTCGGGCACTGTCGGTCCCTGTCGGGCTCTGTCAGGCTCTGTCGAGCTCTGTCGGGCTCTACTGGGCTCTACTGGGCTCTGTCGGGCTCTGTCGGGCTCTGTCGGGCTCTACTGGGCCCTGTCGGGCCCTGTCGGGCTCTACTGGGCCCTGTCGGGCCCTGTCGGGCTCTGTCGGGCCCTGTCGGGCCCTGTCGGGCTCTGTCGGGCTCTGTCGGGCTCTACTGGGCCCTGTCGGGCCCTGTCGGGCTCTGTCGGGCCCTGTCGGGCCCTGTCGGGCTCTGTCGGGCTCTGTCGGGCTCTGTCGGGCTCTATCGGGCCCTCTCGGGCTCTGTCGGGCTCTACTGGGCCCTGTCGGGCCCTGTCGGGCCCTGTCGGGCCCTGTCGGGCTCTGTCGGGCTCTGTCGGGCTCTGTCGGGCTCTACTGTGCCCTGTCGGACTCTGTCGGGCTCTGTCGGGCTCTGTCGGGCTCTGTCGGGCTCTGACGGGTTCTGTCGGGCTCTGTCGGGCTCTACTGGGCCCTGTCGGGCCCTGTTGGGCCCTGTCGGGCTCTGTCGGGCTCTGTCGGGCTCTGTCGGGCTCTACTGGGCTCTACTGAGCTCTGTCGGGCTCTGTCGGGTTCTGTCAGGCTCTGTCGGGCTCTGTCGGGCTCTGTCGGGCCCTGTCGGGCTCTGTCGGGCTCTGTCGTGCCCTGTCGGGCTCTGTCGGGCTCTACTGGGCCCTGTCGGGCTCTGTCGGGCCCTGTCGGGCTCTGTCGGGCTCTGTCGGGCCCTGTCGGGCTCTGTCGGGCTCTGTCGGGCTCTGTCGGGCTCTACTGGGCCCTGTCGGGCTCTGTCGGGCTCTGTCGGGCTCTACTGGGCCCTGTCGGGCCCTGTCGGGCTCTGTCGGGCTCTGTCGGGCTCTGTCGGGCTCAACTGGTCTCTGTCGGGCTCTGTCGGGCTCTGTCGGGCTCTGTCGGGCTCTGTCGGGCTCTACTGGGCTCTACTGGGCTCTGTCGGGCTCTGTCGGTCTCTACTGGGCCCTGTCGGGCCCTGTCGGGCCCTGTCGGGCTCTGTCGGGCTCTGTCGGGCTCTACTGGGCTCTGTCGGGCCCTGTCGAGCTCTGTCGAGATCTGTCGGGCCCTGTCGGGCCCTGTCGGGCCCTGTCGGGCCCTGTCGGGCTCTGTCGGGCTCTGTCGGGCTCTACTGGGCCCTGTCGGGCTCTGTCGGGCTCTGTCGGGCTCTGTCGGGCCCTGTCGGGTTCTGTCGGGCTCTGTCGGGCACTGTCGGGCCCTGTCGGGCTCTGTCGGGCTCTACTGGGCCCTGTCGGGCTCTACTGGGCCCTGTCGGGCTCTGTCGGGCTCTGTCGGGCTCTACTGGGCTCTACTGGGCTCTGTCGGGCTCTGTCGGGTTCTGTCGGGCTCTGTCGGGCTCTGTCGTGCCCTGTCGGGCTCTGTCGGGCTCTGTCGGGATCTGTCGGGCCCTGTCGGGCTCTGTCGGGCCCTGTCGGGCCCTGTCGGGCTCTGTCGGGCTCTGTCGGGCCCTGTCGGGCTCTGTCGGGCTCTGTCGGGCTCTACTGGGCCCTGTCGGGCCCTGTCGGGCCCTGTCGGGCTCTGTCGGGCCCTGTCGGGCTCTGTCGGGCTCTGTCGGGCTCTACTGGGCTCTGTCGGGCCCTGTCGGGCTCTGTCGGGCTCTGTCGGGCCCTGTCGGGCTCTGTCGGGCTCTGTCGGGCTCTACTGGGCCCTGTCGGGCTCTGTCGGGCTCTGTCGGGCCCTGTCGGGCCCTGTCGGGCCCTGTCGGGCTCTGTCGGGCCCTGTCGGGCCCTGTCGGGCCCTGTCGGGCTCTGTCGGACTCTGTCGGGCTCTACTGGGCCCTGTCGGGCCCTGTCGGGCTCTGTCGGGCTCTGTCGGGCCCTGTCGGGCTCTGTCGGGCTCTGTCGGGCCCTGTCGGGCCCTGTCGGGCTCTGTCGGGCTCTGTCGGGCTCTGTCGGGCTCTACTGGGCCCTGTCGGGCTCTGTCGGGCTCTGTCGGGCTCTACTGGGCCCTGTCAAGCTCTGTCGCGCTCTGTCGGGCCCTGTCGGTCCCTGTCGGGCTCTGTCAGGCTCTGTCGGGCTCTGTCGGGCTCTACTGGGCTCTACTGGGCTCTGTCGGGCTCTGTCGGGCTCTGTCGGGCTCTACTGGGCCCTGTCGGGCCCTGTCGGGCTCTGTCGGGCCCTGTCGGGCCCTGTCGGGCTCTGTCGGGCCCTGTCGGGCTCTGTCGGGCTCTGTCGGGCTCTGTCGGGCTCTACTGGGCTCTACAGGGCTCTGTCGGGCTCTGTCGGGCTCTACTGGGCCCTGTCGGGCCCTGTCGGGCCCTGTCGGGCTCTGTCGGGCTCTGTCGCGTTCTGTCGGGCTCTACTGGGCTCTGTCAGGCTCTGTCGGGCTCTGTCGGGCTCTACTGGGCCCTGTCGGGCTCTGTCGGGCCCTGTCGGACTCTGTCGGGCTCTGTCGGGCTCTGTCGGGCTCTGTCGGGCTCTACTGGGCTCTGTCGGGCTCTGTCGGGCTCTGTCGGGCTCTGTCGGGCTCTACTGGGCCCTGTCGGGCTCTGTCGGGCCCTGTCGGGCCCTGTCGGGCTCGGTCGGGCTCTGTCGGGCTCTGTCGGGCTCTACTGGGCCCTGTCGGGCTCTGTCGGGCTCTGTCGGGCTCTACTGGGCCCTGTCGGGCCCTGTCGGGCCCTGTCGGGCTCTACTGGGCTCTACTGGGCTCTGTCGGGCTCTTTCGGGCTCTACTGGGCCCTGTCGGGCCCTGTCGGGCTCTGTCGGGCCCTGTCGGGCTCTGTCGGGCTCTGTCGGGCCCTGTCTGGCTCTGTCGGGCTCTGTCGGGCTCTGTCGGGCTCTACTGGGCTCTACTGGGCTCTGTCAGGCTCTGTCGGGCTCTACTGGGCTCTGTCGGGCTCTGTCGGGCTCTACTGGGCCCTGTTGGGCCCTGTCGGGCTCTGTCGGGCTCTACTGGGCTCTGTCGGGCTCTGTCGGGCTCTGTCGGGCTCTGTCGGGCTCTACTGGGCTCTGTCGGGCTCTGTCGGGCTCTGTCGGGCTCTACTGGGCCCTGTCGGGCTCTGTCGGGCCCTGTCGGGCTCTGTCGGGCCCTGTCGGGCCCTGTCGGGCTCTGTCGGGCTCTGTCGGGCTCTGTCGGGCTCTACTGGGCCCTGTCGGGCTCTGTCGGGCTCTGTCGGGCTCTACTGGGCTCTGTCGGGCCCTGTCGGGCCCTGTCGGGCCCTGTCGGGCCCTGTCGGGCTCTGTCGGGCTCTGTCGGGCTCTACTGGGCCCTGTCACGCCCTGTCGGGCTCTGTCGGGCCCTGTCGGGCTCTGTCGGGCCCTGTCGGGCCCTGTCGGGCTCTGTCGGGCTCTGTCGGGCCCTGTCGGGCCCTGTCGGGCTCTGTCGGGCTCTGTCGGGCTCTGTCGGGCTCTACTGGGCTCTGTCGGACTCTGTCGGGCTCTGTCGGGCTCTGTCGGGCTCTACTGGGCCCTGTCGGGCTCTGTCAGGCTCTGTCGGGCCCTGTCGGGCTCTGTCGGGCTCTGTCGGGCCCTGTCGGGCCCTGTCGGGCTCTGTCGGGCTCTGTCGGGCTCTGTCGGGCTCTACTGGGCTCTGTCGGGCTCTACTGGGCTCTACAGGGCCCTGTCGGGCTCTGTCGGACTCTGTCGGGCTCTGTCGGGCTCTACTGGGCTCTGTCGGGCCCTGTCGGGCCCTGTCGGGCTCTGTCGGGCTCTGTAGGGCCCTGTCGGGCTCTGTCGGGCTCTGTCGGGCTCTGTCGGGCTCTACTGGGCTCTGTCGGGCTCTGTCGGGCTCTGTCGGGCTCTACTGGGCCCTGTCGGGCTCTGTCGGGTTCTGTCGGGCTCTGTCGGGCTCTGTCGGGCTCTGTCGGGCTCTACTGGGCTCTACTGGGCTCTGTCGGGCTCTGTCGGTCTCTACTGGGCCCTGTCGGGCTCTGTCGGGCTCTGTCGGGCCCTGTCGGGCTCTGTCGGGCTCTGTCGGGCTCTGTCGGGCTCTGTCGGGCTCTACTGGGCCCTGTCGGGCCCTGTCGGGCTCTGTCGGGCCCTGTCGGGCCCTGTCGGGCTCTGTCGGGCCCTGTCGGGCTCTGTCGGGCTCTGTCGGGCTCTGTCGGGCTCTACTGGGCTCTACAGGGCTCTGTCGGGCTCTGTCGGGCTCTACTGGGCCCTGTCGGGCCCAGTCGGGCCCTGTCGGGCTCTGTCGGGCTCTGTCGCGTTCTGTCGGGCTCTACTGGGCTCTGTCAGGCTCTGTCGGGCTCTGTCGGGCTCTACTGGGCCCTGTCGGGCTCTGTCGGGCCCTGTCGGACTCTGTCGGGCTCTGTCGGGCTCTGTCGGGCTCTGTCGGGCTCTACTGGGCTCTGTCGGGCTCTGTCGGGCTCTGTCGGGCTCTGTCGGGCTCTACTGGGCCCTGTCGGGCTCTGTCGGGCCCTGTCGGGCCCTGTCGGGCTCGGTCGGGCTCTGTCGGGCTCTGTCGGGCTCTACTGGGCCCTGTCGGGCTCTGTCGGGCTCTGTCGGGCTCTACTGGGCCCTGTCGGGCCCTGTCGGGCCCTGTCGGGCTCTACTGGGCTCTACTGGGCTCTGTCGGGCTCTTTCGGGCTCTACTGGGCCCTGTCGGGCCCTGTCGGGCTCTGTCGGGCCCTGTCGGGCTCTGTCGGGCTCTGTCGGGCCCTGTCTGGCTCTGTCGGGCTCTGTCGGGCTCTGTCGGGCTCTACTGGGCTCTACTGGGCTCTGTCAGGCTCTGTCGGGCTCTACTGGGCTCTGTCGGGCTCTGTCGGGCTCTACTGGGCCCTGTTGGGCTCTGTCGGGCTCTGTCGGGCTCTACTGGGCTCTGTCGGGCTCTGTCGGGCTCTGTCGGGCTCTGTCGGGCTCTACTGGGCTCTGTCGGGCTCTGTCGGGCTCTGTCGGGCTCTACTGGGCCCTGTCGGGCTCTGTCGGGCCCTGTCGGGCTCTGTCGGGCCCTGTCGGGCCCTGTCGGGCTCTGTCGGGCTCTGTCGGGCTCTGTCGGGCTCTACTGGGCCCTGTCGGGCTCTGTCGGGCTCTGTCGGGCTCTACTGGGCTCTGTCGGGCCCTGTCGGGCCCTGTCGGGCCCTGTCGGGCCCTGTCGGGCTCTGTCGGGCTCTGTCGGGCTCTACTGGGCCCTGTCACGCCCTGTCGGGCTCTGTCGGGCCCTGTCGGGCCCTGTCGGGCTCTGTCGGGCTCTGTCGGGCCCTGTCGGGCCCTGTCGGGCTCTGTCGGGCTCTGTCGGGCTCTGTCGGGCTCTACTGGGCTCTGTCGGACTCTGTCGGGCTCTGTCGGGCTCTGTCGGGCTCTACTGGGCCCTGTCGGGCTCTGTCAGGCTCTGTCGGGCCCTGTCGGGCTCTGTCGGGCTCTGTCGGGCCCTGTCGGGCCCTGTCGGGCTCTGTCGGGCTCTGTCGGGCTCTGTCGGGCTCTACTGGGCTCTGTCGGGCTCTACTGGGCTCTACAGGGCCCTGTCGGGCTCTGTCGGACTCTGTCGGGCTCTGTCGGGCTCTACTGGGCTCTGTCGGGCCCTGTCGGGCCCTGTCGGGCTCTGTCGGGCTCTGTAGGGCCCTGTCGGGCTCTGTCGGGCTCTGTCGGGCTCTGTCGGGCTCTACTGGGCTCTGTCGGGCTCTGTCGGGCTCTGTCGGGCTCTACTGGGCCCTGTCGGGCTCTGTCGGGTTCTGTCGGGCTCTGTCGGGCTCTGTCGGGCTCTGTCGGGCTCTACTGGGCTCTACTGGGCTCTGTCGGGCTCTGTCGGTCTCTACTGGGCCCTGTCGGGCTCTGTCGGGCTCTGTCGGGCCCTGTCGGGCTCTGTCGGGCTCTGTCGGGCTCTGTCGGGTTCTGTCGGGCTCTGTCGGGCTCTGTCGGGCTCTGTCGGGCTCTTCTGGGCCCTGTCGGGCCCTGTCGGGCTCTGTCGGGCTCTGTCGGGCTCTACTGGGCCCTGTCGGGCCCTGTCGGGCCCTGTCGGGCTCTGTCGGGCTCTGTCGGGCTCTACTGGACTCTGTCGGGCTCTGTCGGGTTCTGTCGGGCTCTGTCGGGCTCTGTCGGGCTCTGTCGGGCTCTGTCGGGCTCTACTGGGCCCTGTCGGGCCCTGTCGGGCCCTGTCGGGCCCTGTCGGGCTCTGTTGGGCTCTGTCGGGCCCTGTCGGGCTCTGTCGGGCTCTGTCGGGCCCTGTCGGGCCCTGTCGGGCTCTGTCGGGCTCTGTCGGGCCCTGTCGGGCCCTGTCGGGCTCTGTCGGGCCCTGTCGGGCTCTGTCGGGCTCTGTCGGGCTCTGTCGGGCTCTACTGGTCTCTGTCGGGCTCTGTCGGGCTCTGTCGGGCTCTGTCGGGCTCTGTCGGGCTCTACTGGGCTCTGTCGGGCTCTGTCGGGCTCTGTCGGGCTCTACTGGGCCCTGTCGGGCTCTGTCGGGCCCTGTCGGGCTCTGTCGGGCCCTGTCGGGCCCTGTCGGGCTCTGTCGGGCTCTGTCGGGCTCTGTCGGGCTCTACTGGGCCCTGTCGGGCTCTGTCGGGCTCTGTCGGGCTCTACTGGGCTCTGTCGGGCCCTGTCGGGCCCTGTCGGGCCCTGTCGGGCCCTGTCGGGCTCTGTCGGGCTCTGTCGGGCTCTACTGGGCCCTGTCACGCCCTGTCGGGCTCTGTCGGGCCCTGTCGGGCTCTGTCGGGCCCTGTCGGGCCCTGTCGGGCTCTGTCGGGCTCTGTCGGGCCCTGTCGGGCCCTGTCGGGCTCTGTCGGGCTCTGTCGGGCTCTGTCGGGCTCTACTGGGCTCTGTCGGACTCTGTCGGGCTCTGTCGGGCTCTGTCGGGCTCTACTGGGCCCTGTCGGGCTCTGTCAGGCTCTGTCGGGCCCTGTCGGGCTCTGTCGGGCTCTGTCGGGCCCTGTCGGGCCCTGTCGGGCTCTGTCGGGCTCTGTCGGGCTCTGTCGGGCTCTACTGGGCTCTGTCGGGCTCTACTGGGCTCTACAGGGCCCTGTCGGGCTCTGTCGGACTCTGTCGGGCTCTGTCGGGCTCTACTGGGCTCTGTCGGGCCCTGTCGGGCCCTGTCGGGCTCTGTCGGGCTCTGTAGGGCCCTGTCGGGCTCTGTCGGGCTCTGTCGGGCTCTGTCGGGCTCTACTGGGCTCTGTCGGGCTCTGTCGGGCTCTGTCGGGCTCTACTGGGCCCTGTCGGGCTCTGTCGGGTTCTGTCGGGCTCTGTCGGGCTCTGTCGGGCTCTGTCGGGCTCTACTGGGCTCTACTGGGCTCTGTCGGGCTCTGTCGGTCTCTACTGGGCCCTGTCGGGCTCTGTCGGGCTCTGTCGGGCCCTGTCGGGCTCTGTCGGGCTCTGTCGGGCTCTGTCGGGCTCTGTCGGGCTCTACTGGGCCCTGTCGGGCCCTGTCGGGCTCTGTCGGGCCCTGTCGGGCCCTGTCGGGCTCTGTCGGGCCCTGTCGGGCTCTGTCGGGCTCTGTCGGGCTCTGTCGGGCTCTACTGGGCTCTACAGGGCTCTGTCGGGCTCTGTCGGGCTCTACTGGGCCCTGTCGGGCCCTGTCGGGCCCTGTCGGGCTCTGTCGGGCTCTGTCGCGTTCTGTCGGGCTCTACTGGGCTCTGTCAGGCTCTGTCGGGCTCTGTCGGGCTCTACTGGGCCCTGTCGGGCTCTGTCGGGCCCTGTCGGACTCTGTCGGGCTCTGTCGGGCTCTGTCGGGCTCTGTCGGGCTCTACTGGGCTCTGTCGGGCTCTGTCGGGCTCTGTCGGGCTCTGTCGGGCTCTACTGGGCCCTGTCGGGCTCTGTCGGGCCCTGTCGGGCCCTGTCGGGCTCGGTCGGGCTCTGTCGGGCTCTGTCGGGCTCTACTGGGCCCTGTCGGGCTCTGTCGGGCTCTGTCGGGCTCTACTGGGCCCTGTCGGGCCCTGTCGGGCCCTGTCGGGCTCTACTGGGCTCTACTGGGCTCTGTCGGGCTCTTTCGGGCTCTACTGGGCCCTGTCGGGCCCTGTCGGGCTCTGTCGGGCCCTGTCGGGCTCTGTCGGGCTCTGTCGGGCCCTGTCTGGCTCTGTCGGGCTCTGTCGGGCTCTGTCGGGCTCTACTGGGCTCTACTGGGCTCTGTCAGGCTCTGTCGGGCTCTACTGGGCTCTGTCGGGCTCTGTCGGGCTCTACTGGGCCCTGTTGGGCCCTGTCGGGCTCTGTCGGGCTCTACTGGGCTCTGTCGGGCTCTGTCGGGCTCTGTCGGGCTCTGTCGGGCTCTACTGGGCCCTGTCGGGCTCTGTCGGGCCCTGTCGGGCTCTGTCGGGCCCTGTCGGGCCCTGTCGGGCTCTGTCGGGCTCTGTCGGGCTCTGTCGGGCTCTACTGGGCCCTGTCGGGCTCTGTCGGGCTCTGTCGGGCTCTACTGGGCTCTGTCGGGCCCTGTCGGGCCCTGTCGGGCCCTGTCGGGCCCTGTCGGGCTCTGTCGGGCTCTGTCGGGCTCTACTGGGCCCTGTCACGCCCTGTCGGGCTCTGTCGGGCCCTGTCGGGCCCTGTCGGGCTCTGTCGGGCTCTGTCGGGCCCTGTCGGGCCCTGTCGGGCTCTGTCGGGCTCTGTCGGGCTCTGTCGGGCTCTACTGGGCTCTGTCGGACTCTGTCGGGCTCTGTCGGGCTCTGTCGGGCTCTACTGGGCCCTGTCGGGCTCTGTCAGGCTCTGTCGGGCCCTGTCGGGCTCTGTCGGGCTCTGTCGGGCCCTGTCGGGCCCTGTCGGGCTCTGTCGGGCTCTGTCGGGCTCTGTCGGGCTCTACTGGGCTCTGTCGGGCTCTACTGGGCTCTACAGGGCCCTGTCGGGCTCTGTCGGACTCTGTCGGGCTCTGTCGGGCTCTACTGGGCTCTGTCGGGCCCTGTCGGGCCCTGTCGGGCTCTGTCGGGCTCTGTAGGGCCCTGTCGGGCTCTGTCGGGCTCTGTCGGGCTCTGTCGGGCTCTACTGGGCTCTGTCGGGCTCTGTCGGGCTCTGTCGGGCTCTACTGGGCCCTGTCGGGCTCTGTCGGGTTCTGTCGGGCTCTGTCGGGCTCTGTCGGGCTCTGTCGGGCTCTACTGGGCTCTACTGGGCTCTGTCGGGCTCTGTCGGTCTCTACTGGGCCCTGTCGGGCTCTGTCGGGCTCTGTCGGGCCCTGTCGGGCTCTGTCGGGCTCTGTCGGGCTCTGTCGGGTTCTGTCGGGCTCTGTCGGGCTCTGTCGGGCTCTGTCGGGCTCTTCTGGGCCCTGTCGGGCCCTGTCGGGCTCTGTCGGGCTCTGTCGGGCTCTACTGGGCCCTGTCGGGCCCTGTCGGGCCCTGTCGGGCTCTGTCGGGCTCTGTCGGGCTCTACTGGACTCTGTCGGGCTCTGTCGGGTTCTGTCGGGCTCTGTCGGGCTCTGTCGGGCTCTGTCGGGCTCTGTCGGGCTCTACTGGGCCCTGTCGGGCCCTGTCGGGCCCTGTCGGGCCCTGTCGGGCTCTGTTGGGCTCTGTCGGGCCCTGTCGGGCTCTGTCGGGCTCTGTCGGGCCCTGTCGGGCCCTGTCGGGCTCTGTCGGGCTCTGTCGGGCCCTGTCGGGCCCTGTCGGGCTCTGTCGGGCCCTGTCGGGCTCTGTCGGGCTCTGTCGGGCTCTGTCGGGCTCTACTGGTCTCTGTCGGGCTCTGTCGGGCTCTGTCGGGCTCTGTCGGGCTCTGTCGGGCTCTACTGGGCCCTGTCGGGTTCTGTCGGGCTCTGTCGGGCCCTGTCGGGCTCTGTCGGGCTCTGTCGGGCTTTGTCGGGCTCTGTCGGGCCCTGTCGGGCTCTGTCGGGCCCTGTCGGGCCCTGTCGGGCTCTGTCGGGCTCTGTCGGGCTCTGTCGGGCTCTACTGGGCCCTGTCGGGCTCTGTCGGGCTCTGTCGGGCTCTGTCGGGCCTTGTCGGGCTCTGTCGGGCTCTACTGGGCTCTGTCGGGATCTGTCGGGCCCTGTCGGGCTCTACTGGGCCCTGTCGGGCGCTGTCGGGTTCTGTCGGGCCCTGTCGGGCCCTGTCGGGCCCTGTCGGGCTCTGTCGGGCTCTGTCGGGCTCTACTGGGCCCTGTCGGGTTCTGTCGGGCTCTGTCGGGCTCTGTCGGGCTCTACTGGGCCCTGTCGGGCTCTGTCGGGCCCTGTCGGGCCCTGTCGGGCTCTGTCGGGCTCTGTCGGGCTCTGTCGGGCTCTGTCGGGCCCTCTCGGGCTCTGTCGGGCTCTACTGGGCCCTGTCGGACCCTGTCGGGCTCTGTCGGGCTCTGTCGGGCCCTGTCGGGCCCTGTCGGGCTCTGTCGGGCTCTGTCGGGCTCTGTCGGGCTCTACTGGGCCCTGTCGGGCTCTGTCGGGCTCTGTCGGGCTCTGTCGGGCTCTGACGGGTTCTGTCGGGCTCTGTCGGGCTCTACTGGGCCTGTCGGGCCCTGTCGGGCCCTGTCGGGCTCTGTCGGGCTCTGTCGGGCTCTGTCGGGCTCTACTGGGCTCTACTGGGCTCTGTCGGGCTCTGTCGGGTTCTGTCGGGCTCTGTCGGGCTCTGTCGTGCCCTGTCGGTCTCTGTCGGGCCCTGTCGGGCCCTGTCGGGCCCTGTCGGGCTCTGTCGGGCCCTGTCGGGCTCTGTCGGGCTCTGTCGGGCTCTGTCGGGCTCTACTGGGCCCTGTCGGGCCCTGTCGGGCTCTGTCGGGCTCTGTCGGGCCCTGTCGGGCCCTGTCGGGCCCTGTCGGGCTCTGTCGGGCTCTGTCGGGCTCTACTGGGCTCTGTCGGGCCCTGTCGGGCTCTGTCGGGCTCTGTCGGGCCCTGTCGGGCCCTGTCGGGCTCTGTCGGGCTCTGTCGGGCTCTGTCGGGCTCTACTGGGCCCTGTCGGGCCCTGTCGGGCCCTGTCGGGCTCTGTCGGGCCCTGTCGGGCCCTGTCGGGCTCTGTCGGGCCCTGTCGGGTCCTGTCGGGCTCTGTCGGGCTCTGTCGGGCTCTGTCGGGCTCAACTGGTCTCTGTCGGGCTCTGTCGGGTTCTGTCGGGCTCTGTCGGGCTCTGTCGGGCTCTGTCGGGCTCTACTGGGCTCTACTGGGCTCTGTCGGGCTCTGTCGGTCTCTACTGGGCCCTGTCGGGCTCTGTCGGGCTCTGTCGGGCCCTGTCGGGCTCTGTCGGGCTCTGTCGGGCTCTGTCGGGCTCTTCTGGGCTCTGTCGGGCCCTGTCGGGCTCTGTCGGGCTCTGTCGGGCTCTGTCGGGCTCTACTGGGCCCTGTCGGGCCCTGACGGGCCCTGTCGGGCCCTGTCGGGCCCTGTCGGGCTCTGTCGGGCTCTACTGGACTCTGTCGGGCTCTGTCGGGTTCTGTCGGGCTCTGTCGGGCTCTGTTGGGCTCTGTCGGGCTCTACTGGGCCCTGTCGGGCCCTGTCGGGCCCTGTCGGGCTCTGTCGGGCACTGTCGGGCCCTGTCGGGCTCTGTCGGGCCCTGTCGGGCCCTGTCGGGCTCTGTCGGGCTCTACTGGGCCCTGTCGGGCCCTGTCGGGCCCTGTCGGGCTCTGTCGGGCTCTGTCGGGCTCTGCCGGGCTCTACTGGGCTCTACTGGGCTCTGTCGGGCTCTGTCGGGTTCTGTCGGGCTCTGTCGGGCTCTGTCGTGCCCTGTCGGGCTCTGTCGGGCTCTGTCGGGCCCTGTCGGGCCCTGTCGGGCCCTGTCGGGCTCTGTCGGGCTCTGTCGGGCCCTGTCGGGCTCTGTCGGGCTCTGTCGGGCTCTGTTGGGCTCTACTGGGCCCTGTCGGGCCCTGTCGGGCCCTGTCGGGCCCTGTCGGGCTCTGTCGGGCTCTACTGGGCTCTGTCGGGCCCTGTCGGGCTCTGTCGGGCTCTGTCGGGCCCTGTCGGGCCCTGTCGGGCTCTGTCGGGCTCTGTCGGGCTCTACTGGGCCCTGTCGGGCCCTGTCGGGCCCTGTCGGGCCCTGTCGGGCTCTGTCGGGCTCTGTCGGGCTCTGTCGGGCTCAACTGGTCTCTGTCGGGCTCTGACGGGTTCTGTCGGGCTCTGTCGGGCTCTGTCGGGCCCTGTCGGGCTCTACTGGGCTCTACTGGGCTCTGTCGGGCTCTGTCGGTCTCTACTGGGCCCTGTCGGGCTCTGTCGGGCTCTGTCGGGCCCTGTCGGGCCCTGTCGGGCCCTGTCGGGCTCTACTGGACTCTGTCGGGCTCTGTCGGGTTCTGTCGGGCTCTGTCGGGCTCTGTCGGGCTCTGTCGGGCTCTACTGGGCCCTGTCGGGCCCTGTCGGGCTCTGTCGGGCCCTGTCGGGCCCTGTCGGGCTCTGTCGGGCCCTGTCGGGCCCTGTCGGGCTCTGTCGGGCTCTGTCGGGCCCTGTCGGGCTCTGTCGGGCTCTGTCGGGCTCTGTCGGGCCCTGTCGGGCTCTGTCGGGCTCTGTGGGGCTCTGTCGGGCCCTGTCGGGCCCTGTCGGGCTCTGTCGGGCCCTGTCGGGCCCTGTCGGGCTCTGTCGGGCCCTGTCGGGCTCTGTCGGGCTCTGTCGGGCTCTGTCGGGCTCTGTCGGGCTCTACTGGGCCCTGTCGGGCTCTGTCGGGCTCTGTCGGGCTCTGTCGGGCCCTGTCGGGCTCTGTCGGGCTCTACTGGGCTCTGTCGGGCTCTGTCGGGCTCTGTCGGGCCCTGTCGGGCTCTGTCGGGATCTGTCGGGCCCTGTCTGGCTCTACTGGGCCCTGTCGGGCGCTGTCGGGTTCTGTCGGGCTCTGTCGGGCCCTGTCGGGCCCTGTCGGGCTCTGTCGGGCTCTGTCGGGCTCTACTGGGCCCTGTCGGGTTCTGTCGGGCTCTGTCGGGCTCTGTCGGGCTCTACTGGGCCCTGTCGGGCCCTGTCGGGCCCTATCGGGCTCTGTCGGGCTCTGTCGGGCTCTGTCGGGCCCTCTCGGGCTCTGTCGGGCTCTACTGGGCTCTGTCGGGCCCTGTCGGGCTCTGTCGGGCTCTGTCGGGCCCTGTCGGGCTCTGTCGGGCTCTGTCGGGCTCTGTCGGGCTCTACTGGGCCCTGTCGGACTCTGTCGGGCTCTGTCGGTCTCTGTCGGGCTCTGTCGGGCTCTGTCGGGCTCTGACGGGTTCTGTCGGGCTCTGTCGGGCTCTACTGGGCCCTGTCGGGCCCTGTCGGGCCCTGTCGGGCTCTGTCGGGCTCTGTCGGGCTCTGTCGGGCTCTACTGGGCTCTACTGGGCTCTGTCGGGCTCTGTCGGGTTCTGTCGGGCTCTGTCGGGCTCTGTCGTGCCCTGTCGGGCTCTGTCGGGCCCTGTCGGGCCCTGTCGGGCCCTGTCGGGCCCTGTCGGGCTCTGTCGGGCTCTGTCGGGCCCTGTCGGGCCCTGTCGGGCTCTGTCGGGCTCTGTCGGGGTCTGTCGGGCTCTACTGGGCTCTGTCGGGCCCTGTCGGGCTCTGTCGGGCTCTGTCGGGCCCTGTCGGGCCCTGTCGGGCTCTGTCGGGCTCTGTCGGGCTCTACTGGGCCCTGTCGGGCTCTGTCGGGCTCTGTCGGGCCCTGTCGGGCCCTGTCGGGCCCTGTCGGGCTCTGTCGGGCTCTGTCGGGCTCTGTCGGGCTCTACTGGGCCCTGTCGGGCTCTGTCGGGCTCTGTCGGGCTCTACTGGGCCCTGTCGGGCTCTGTCGGTCTCTGTCGGGCCCTGTCGGTCCCTGTCGGGCTCTGTCAGGCTCTGTCGGGCCCTGTCGGGCTCTACTGGGCTCTACTGGGCTCTGTGAGGCTCTGTCGGGCTCTACTGGGCCCTGTCGGGTTCTGTCGGGCCCTGTCGGGCTCTGTCGGGCTCTGTCGGGCCCTGTCGGGCTCTGTCGGGCTCTGTCGGGCTCTGTCGGGCTCTACTGGGCTCTACTGTGCTCTGTCGGGCTCTGTCGGGCTCTACTGGGCCCTGTCGGGCTCTGTCGGGCTCTGTCGGTCTCTGTCGGGCCCTGTCGGGCTCTGTCGGGCTCTGTCGGGCTCTGTCGGGCCCTGTCGGGCCCTCTCGGCTCTGTCGGGCTCTACTGGGCCCTGTCGGGCCCTGTTGGGCTCTGTCGGGCTCTGTCGGGCCCTGTCGGGCTCTGTCGGGCTCTGTCGGGCTCTGTCGGGCTCTACTGGGCCCTGTCGGACTCTGTCGGGCTCTGTCGGGCTCTGTCGGGCTCTGACGGGTTCTGTCGGGCTCTGTCGGGCTCTGTCGGGCTCTACTGGCCCTGTCGGGCCCTGTCGGGCTCTGTCGGGCTCTGTCGGGCTCTGTCGGACCCTGTCGGGCTCTGTCGGGCTCTGTCAGGCTCTGTCGGGCTCTACTGGGCCCCGTCGGGCCCTGTCGGGCTCTGTCGGGCTCTGTCGGGCCCTGTCGGGCTCTGTCGGGCTCTGTCGGGCTCTACTGGGCCCTGTTGGGCCCTGTCGGGCTCTGTCGGGCCCTGTCGGGCCCTGTCGGGCTCTGTCGGGCCCTGTCGGTCCCTGTCGGGCCCTTTCGGGCTCTGTCGGGCTCTGTCGGGCCCTGTCGGGCTCTGTCGGGCTCTCACGGGCTCTCTCGGGCTCTGTCGGGCTCTACTGGGCTCTGTCGGGCTCTGTCGGGCTCTGTCGGGCTCTACTGGGCCCTGTCGGGCTCTGTCAGGCTCTGTCGGGCCCTGTCGGGCTCTGTCGGGCTCTGTCGGGCTCTGTCGGGCCCTGTCGGGCCCTGTCGGGCTCTGTCGGGCTCTGTCGGGCTCTACTGGGCTCTGTCGGGCTCTACTGGGCTCTACTGGGCCCTGTCGGGCTCTGTCGGGCTCTGTCGGCCTCTGTCGGGCTCTACTGGGCTCTGTCGGGCTCTGTCGGGCTCTGTCGGGCTCTACTGGGCCCTGTCGGGCCCTGTCGGGCCCTGTCGGGCTCTGTCGGGCTCTGTCGGGCTCTGTCGGTCTCTACTGGGCCCTGTCGGGCTCTGTCGGGCTCTGTCGGGCTTTGTCGGGCTCTACTGGGCCCTGTCGGGCTCTGTCGGTCTCTGTCGGGCCCTGTCGGGCCCTGTCGGGCTCTGTCAGGCTCTGTCGGGCTCTGTCGGGCTCTACTGGGCCCTGTCGGGCCCTGTCGGGCTCTGTCGGGCCCTGTCGGGCCCTGTCGGGCTCTGCCGGGCCCTGTCGGGCCCTGTCGGGCTCTGTCGGGCTCTGTCGGGCCCTGTCGGGCTCTGTCGGGCTCTGTCGGGCTCTGTCGGGCCCTGTCGGGCTCTGTCGGGCCCTGTCGGGCTCTGTCGGGCTCTGTCGGGCCCTGTCGGGCCCTGTCGGGCTCTGTCGGGCTCTGTCGGGCCCTGTCGGGCTCTGTCGGGATCTGTCGGGCTCTGTCGGGCTCTGTCGGGCTCTACTGGGCCCTGTCGGGCTCTGTCGGGCTCTGTCGGGCTCTGTCGGGCCCTGTCGGGCTCTGTCGGGCTCTACTGGGCTCTGTCGGGCTCTGTCGGGCTCTGTCGGGCCCTGTCGGGCTCTGTCGGGATCTGTCGGGCCCTGTCTGGCTCTACTGGGCCCTGTCGGGCGCTGTCGGGTTCTGTCGGGCTCTGTCGGGCCCTGTCGGGCCCTGTCGGGCTCTGTCGGGCTCTGTCGGGCTCTGTCGGGCTCTACTGGGCCCTGTCGGGTTCTGTCGGGTTCTGTCGGGCTCTGTCGGGCTCTACTGGGCCCTGTCGGGCCCTGTCGGGCCCTGTCGGGCCCTGTCGGGCTCTGTCGGGCTCTGTCGGGCTCTGTCGGGCTCTGTCGGGCCCTCTCGGGCTCTGTCGGGCTCTACTGGGCCCTGTCGGACCCTGTCGGGCTCTGTCGGGCTCTGTCGGGCCCTGTCGGGCTCTGTCGGGCTCTGTCGGGCTCTGTCGGGCTCTACTGGGCCCTGTCGGACTCTGTCGGGCTCTGTCGGGCTCTGTCGGGCTCTGTCGGGCCCTCTCGGGCTCTGTCGGGCTCTACTGGGCCCTGTCGGACCCTGTCGGTCTCTGTCGGGCCCTGTCGGGCCCTGTCGGGCTCTGTCAGGCTCTGTCGGGCTCTGTCGGGCTCTACTGGGCCCTGTCGGGCCCTGTCGGGCTCTGTCGGGCCCTGTCGGGCCCTGTCGGGCTCTGCCGGGCCCTGTCGGGCCCTGTCGGGCTCTGTCGGGCTCTGTCGGGCTCTGTCGGGCCCTGTCGGGCTCTGTCGGGCCCTGTCGGGCTCTGTCGGGCTCTGTCGGGCCCTGTCGGGCCCTGTCGGGCTCTGTCGGGCTCTGTCGGGCCCTGTCGGGCTCTGTCGGGATCTGTCGGGCTCTGTCGGGCTCTGTCGGGCTCTACTGGGCCCTGTCGGGCTCTGTCGGGCTCTGTCGGGCTCTGTCGGGCCCTGTCGGGCTCTGTCGGGCTCTACTGGGCTCTGTCGGGCTCTGTCGGGCTCTGTCGGGCCCTGTCGGGCTCTGTCGGGATCTGTCGGGCCCTGTCTGGCTCTACTGGGCCCTGTCGGGCGCTGTCGGGTTCTGTCGGGCTCTGTCGGGCCCTGTCGGGCCCTGTCGGGCTCTGTCGGGCTCTGTCGGGCTCTGTCGGGCTCTACTGGGCCCTGTCGGGTTCTGTCGGGTTCTGTCGGGCTCTGTCGGGCTCTACTGGGCCCTGTCGGGCTCTGTCGGGCCCTGTCGGGCTCTGTCGGGCTCTGTCGGGCTCTGTCGGGCTCTGTCGGGCCCTCTCGGGCTCTGTCGGGCTCTACTGGGCCCTGTCGGACCCTGTCGGGCTCTGTCGGGCTCTGTCGGGCCCTGTCGGGCTCTGTCGGGCTCTGTCGGGCTCTGTCGGGCTCTACTGGGCCCTGTCGGACTCTGTCGGGCTCTGTCGGGCTCTGTCGGGCTCTGTCGGGCTCTGACGGGTTCTGTCGGGCTCTGTCGGGCTCTACTGGGCCCTGTCGGGCCCTGTCGGGCCCTGTCGGGCTCTGTCGGGCTCTGTCGGGCTCTGTCGGGCTCTACTGGGCTCTACTGGGCTCTGTCGGGCTCTGTCGGGTTCTGTCGGGCTCTGTCGGGCTCTGTCGTGCCCTGTCGGGCTCTGTCGGGCTCTGTCGGGCCCTGTCGGGCCCTGTCGGGCCCTGTCGGGCCCTGTCGGGCTCTGTCGGGCCCTGTCGGGCCCTGTCGGGCTCTGTCGGGCTCTGTCGGGCTCTACTGGGCCCTGTCGGGCCCTGTCGGGCCCTGTCGGGCTCTGTCGGGATCTGTCGGGCTCTACTGGGCTCTGTCGGGCCCTGTGGGGCTCTGTCGGGCTCTGTCGGGCCCTGTCGGGCCCTGTCGGGCTCTGTCGGGCTCTGTCGGGCTCTACTGGGCCCTGTCGGGCTCTGTCGGGCTCTGTCGGGCCCTGTCGGGCCCTGTCGGGCTCTGTCGGGCCCTGTCGGGCCCTGTCGGGCTCTGTCGGGCTCTGTCGGGCTCTGTCGGGCTCTACTGGGCCCTGTCGGGCTCTGTCGGGCTCTGTCGGGCTCTACTGGGCCCTGTCGGGCTCTGTCGGGCTCTGTCGGGCCCTGTCGGTCCCTTTCGGGCTCTGTCAGGCTCTGTCGGGCCCTGTCGGGCTCTACTGGGCTCTACTGGGCTCTGTGAGGCTCTGTCGGGCTCTACTGGGCCCTGTCGGGTTCTGTCGGGCCCTGTCGGGCTCTGTCGGGCTCTGTCGGGCCCTGTCGGGCTCTGTCGGGCTCTGTCGGGCTCTGTCGGGCTCTACTGGGCTCTACTGGGCTCTGTCGGGCTCTGTCGGGCTCTACTGGGCCCTGTCGGGCTCTGTCGGGCTCTGTCGGGCTCTGTCGGGCCCTGTCGGGCTCTGTCGGGCTCTGTCGGGCTCTGTCGGGCCCTGTCGGGCCCTCTCGGCTCTGTCGGGCTCTACTGGGCCCTGTCGGGCTCTGTCGGGCTCTGTCGGGCCCTGTCGGGCTCTGTCGGGCTCTGTCGGGCTCTGTCGGGCTCTACTGGGCCCTGTCGGACCCTGTCGGGCTCTGTCGGGCTCTGTCGGGCTCTGACGTGTTCTGTCGGGGTCTGTCGGGCTCTGTCGGGCTCTACTGGCCCTGTCGGGCCCTGTCGGGCTCTGTCGGGCTCTGTCGGGCTCTGTCGGACCCTGTCGGGCTCTGTCGGGCTCTGTCAGGCTCTGTCGGGCTCTACTGGGCCCCGTCGGGCCCTGTCGGGCTCTGTCGGGCTCTGTCGGGCCCTGTCGGGCTCTGTCGGGCTCTGTCGGGCTCTACTGGGCCCTGTCGGGCCCTGTCGGGCTCTGTCGGGCCCTGTCGGGCCCTGTCGGGCTCTGTCGGGCCCTGTCGGTCCCTGTCGGGCCCTGTCGGGCTCTGTCGGGCTCTGTCGGGCCCTGTCGGGCTCTGTCGGGCTCTCTCGGGCTCTCTCGGGCTCTGTCGGGCTCTACTGGGCTCTGTCGGGCTCTGTCGGGCTCTGTCGGGCTCTACTGGGCCCTGTCGGGCTCTGTCAGGCTCTGTCGGGCCCTGTCGGGCTCTGTCGGGCTCTGTCGGGCCCTGTCGGGCCCTGTCGGGCTCTGTCGGGCTCTGTCGGGCACTACTGGGCTCTGTCGGGCTCTACTGGGCTCTACTGGGCCCTGTCGGGCTCTGTCGGGCTCTGTCGGCCTCTGTCGGGCTCTACTGGGCTCTGTCGGGCTCTGTCGGGCTCTGTCGGGCTCTACTGGGCCCTGTCGGGCCCTCTCGGGCCCTGTCGGGCCCTGTCGGGCTCTGTCGGGCTCTGTCGGGCTCTGTCGGTCTCTACTGGGCCCTGTCGGGCTCTGTCGGGCTCTGTCGGGCTCTGTCGGGCTCTACTGGGCCCTGTCGGGCTCTGTCGGTCTCTGTCGGGCCCTGTCGGGCCCTGTCGGGCTCTGTCAGGCTCTGTCGGGCTCTGTCGGGCTCTACTGGGCCCTGTCGGGCCCTGTCGGGCCCTGTCGGGCTCTACTGGGCTCTACTGGGCTCTGTCGGGCTCTTTCGGGCTCTACTGGGACCTGTCGGGCCCTTTCGGGCTCTGTCGGGCCCTGTCGGGCTCTGTCGGGCTCTGTCGGGCCCTGTCTGGCTCTGTCGGGCTCTGTCGGGCTCTGTCGGGCTCTACTGGGCTCTACTGGGCTCTGTCGGGCTCTGTCGGGCTCTACTGCGCCCTGTTGGGCCCTGTCGGGCTCTGTCGGGCTCTACTGGGCTCTGTCGGGCTCTGTCGGGCTCTGTCGGGCTCTGTCGGGCTCTACTGGGCTCTGTCGGGCTCTGTCGGGCTCTGTCGGGCTCTGTCGGGCTCTACTGGGCCCTGTCGGGCTCTGTCGGGCCCAGTCGGGCTCTGTCGGGCCCTGTCGGGCCCTGTCGGGCTCTGTCGGGCCCTGTCGGGCCCTGTCGGGCTCTGTCGGGCTCTGTCGGGCTCTACTGGGCCCTGTCGGGCTCTGTCAGGCTCTGTCGGGCCCTGTCGGGCTCTGTCGGGCTCTGTCGGGCCCTGTTGGGCCCTGTCGGGCTCTGTCGGGCTCTGTCGGGCTCTGTCGGGCTCTACTGGGCTCTGTCGGGCTCTACTGGGCTCTACTGGGCCCTGTCGGGCTCTGTCGGACTCTGTCGGGCTCTGTCGGGCTCTACTGGGCTCTGTCGGGCCCTGTCGGGCCCTGTCGGGCTCTGTCGGGCTCTGTAGGGCCCTGTCGGGCTCTGTCGGGCTCTGTCGGGCTCTGTCGGGCTCTACTGGGCTCTGTCGGGCTCTGTCGGGCTCTGTCGGGCTCTACTGGGCCCTGTCGGGCTCTGTCGGGTTCTGTCGGGCTCTGTCGGGCTCTGTCGGGCTCTGTCGGGCTCTGTCGGGCTCTACTGGGCTCTACTGGGCTCTGTCGGGCTCTGTCGGTCTCTACTGGGCCCTGTCGGGCTCTGTCGGGCTCTGTCGGGCCCTGTCGGGCTCTGTCGGGCTCTGTCGGGCTCTGTCGGGCTCTTCTGGGCTCTGTCGGGCCCTGTCGGGCTCTGTCGGGCTCTGTCGGGCTCTGTCGGGCTCTACTGGGCCCTGTCGGGCCCTGACGGGCCCTGTCGGGCTCTGTCGGGCTCTGTCGGGCTCTGTCGGGCTCTACTGGACTCTGTCGGGCTCTGTCGGGTTCTGTCGGGCTCTGTCGGGCTCTGTTGGGCTCTGTCGGGCTCTACTGGGCCCTGTCGGGCCCTGTCGGGCCCTGTCGGGCTCTGTCGGGCACTGTCGGGCCCTGTCGGGCTCTGTCGGGCCCTGTCGGGCCCTGTCGGGCTCTGTCGGGCTCTACTGGGCCCTGTCGGGCCCTGTCGGGCCCTGTCGGGCTCTGTCGGGCTCTGTCGGGCTCTGCCGGGCTCTACTGGGCTCTACTGGGCTCTGTCGGGCTCTGTCGGGTTCTGTCGGGCTCTGTCGGGCTCTGTCGTGCCCTGTCGGGCTCTGTCGGGCTCTGTCGGGCCCTGTCGGGCCCTGTCGGGCCCTGTCGGGCTCTGTCGGGCTCTGTCGGGCCCTGTCGGGCTCTGTCGGGCTCTGTCGGGCTCTGTTGGGCTCTACTGGGCCCTGTCGGGCCCTGTCGGGCCCTGTCGGGCCCTGTCGGGCTCTGTCGGGCTCTGTCGGGCTCTACTGGGCTCTGTCGGGCCCTGTCGGGCTCTGTCGGGCTCTGTCGGGCCCTGTCGGGCCCTGTCGGGCTCTGTCGGGCTCTGTCGGGCTCTACTGGGCCCTGTCGGGCCCTGTCGGGCCCTGTCGGGCCCTGTCGGGCTCTGTCGGGCTCTGTCGGGCTCTGTCGGGCTCAACTGGTCTCTGTCGGGCTCTGACGGGTTCTGTCGGGCTCTGTCGGGCTCTGTCGGGCCCTGTCGGGCTCTACTGGGCTCTACTGGGCTCTGTCGGGCTCTGTCGGTCTCTACTGGGCCCTGTCGGGCTCTGTCGGGCTCTGTCGGGCCCTGTCGGGCCCTGTCGGGCCCTGTCGGGCTCTACTGGACTCTGTCGGGCTCTGTCGGGTTCTGTCGGGCTCTGTCGGGCTCTGTCGGGCTCTGTCGGGCTCTACTGGGCCCTGTCGGGCCCTGTCGGGCTCTGTCGGGCCCTGTCGGGCCCTGTCGGGCCCTGTCGGGCCCTGTCGGGCTCTGTCGGGCTCTGTCGGGCCCTGTCGGGCTCTGTCGGGCTCTGTCGGGCTCTGTCGGGCCCTGTCGGGCTCTGTCGGGCACTGTGGGGCTCTGTCGGGCCCTGTCGGGCCCTGTCGGGCTCTGTCGGGCCCTGTCGGGCCCTGTCGGGCTCTGTCGGGCCCTGTCGGGCTCTGTCGGGCTCTGTCGGGCTCTGTCGGGCTCTGTCGGGCTCTACTGGGCCCTGTCGGGCTCTGTCGGGCTCTGTCGGGCTCTGTCGGGCCCTGTCGGGCTCTGTCGGGCTCTACTGGGCTCTGTCGGGCTCTGTCGGGCTCTGTCGGGCCCTGTCGGGCTCTGTCGGGATCTGTCGGGCCCTGTCTGGCTCTACTGGGCCCTGTCGGGCGCTGTCGGGTTCTGTCGGGCTCTGTCGGGCCCTGTCGGGCCCTGTCGGGCTCTGTTGGGCTCTGTCGGGCTCTACTGGGCCCTGTCGGGTTCTGTCGGGCTCTGTCGGGCTCTGTCGGGCTCTACTGGGCCCTGTCGGGCCCTGTCGGGCCCTATCGGGCTCTGTCGGGCTCTGTCGGGCTCTGTCGGGCTCTGTCGGGCCCTCTCGGGCTCTGTCGGGCTCTACTGGGCTCTGTCGGGCCCTGTCGGGCTCTGTCGGGCTCTGTCGGGCCCTGTCGGGCTCTGTCGGGCTCTGTCGGGCTCTGTCGGGCTCTACTGGGCCCTGTCGGACTCTGTCGGGCTCTGTCGGTCTCTGTCGGGCTCTGTCGGGCTCTGTCGGGCTCTGACGGGTTCTGTCGGGCTCTGTCGGGCTCTACTGGGCCCTGTCGGGCCCTGTCGGGCCCTGTCGGGCTCTGTCGGGCTCTGTCGGGCTCTGTCGGGCTCTACTGGGCTCTACTGGGCTCTGTCGGGCTCTGTCGGGTTCTGTCGGGCTCTGTCGGGCTCTGTCGTGCCCTGTCGGGCTCTGTCGGGCCCTGTCGGGCCCTGTCGGGCTCTGTCGGGCTCTGTCGGGCCCTGTCGGGCCCTGTCGGGCTCTGTCGGGCTCTGTCGGGGTCTGTCGGGCTCTACTGGGCTCTGTCGGGCCCTGTCGGGCTCTGTCGGGCTCTGTCGGGCCCTGTCGGGCCCTGTCGGGCTCTGTCGGGCTCTGTCGGGCTCTACTGGGCCCTGTCGGGCTCTGTCGGGCTCTGTCGGGCCCTGTCGGGCCCTGTCGGGCCCTGTCGGGCTCTGTCGGGCTCTGTCGGGCTCTGTCGGGCTCTACTGGGCCCTGTCGGGCTCTGTCGGGCTCTGTCGGGCTCTACTGGGCCCTGTCGGGCTCTGTCGGTCTCTGTCGGGCCCTGTCGGTCCCTGTCGGGCTCTGTCAGGCTCTGTCGGGCCCTGTCGGGCTCTACTGGGCTCTACTGGGCTCTGTGAGGCTCTGTCGGGCTCTACTGGGCCCTGTCGGGTTCTGTCGGGCCCTGTCGGGCTCTGTCGGGCTCTGTCGGGCCCTGTCGGGCTCTGTCGGGCTCTGTCGGGCTCTGTCGGGCTCTACTGGGCTCTACTGGGCTCTGTCGGGCTCTGTCGGGCTCTACTGGGCCCTGTCGGGCTCTGTCGGGCTCTGTCGGTCTCTGTCGGGCCCTGTCGGGCTCTGTCGGGCTCTGTCGGGCTCTGTCGGGCCCTGTCGGGCCCTCTCGGCTCTGTCGGGCTCTACTGGGCCCTGTCGGGCCCTGTTGGGCTCTGTCGGGCTCTGTCGGGCCCTGTCGGGCTCTGTCGGGCTCTGTCGGGCTCTGTCGGGCTCTACTGGGCCCTGTCGGACTCTGTCGGGCTCTGTCGGGCTCTGTCGGGCTCTGACGGGTTCTGTCGGGCTCTGTCGGGCTCTGTCGGGCTCTACTGGCCCTGTCGGGCCCTGTCGGGCTCTGTCGGGCTCTGTCGGGCTCTGTCGGACCCTGTCGGGCTCTGTCGGGCTCTGTCAGGCTCTGTCGGGCTCTACTGGGCCCCGTCGGGCCCTGTCGGGCTCTGTCGGTCTCTGTCGGGCCCTGTCGGGCTCTGTCGGGCTCTGTCGGGCTCTACTGGGCCCTGTTGGGCCCTGTCGGGCTCTGTCGGGCCCTGTCGGGCCCTGTCGGGCTCTGTCGGGCCCTGTCGGTCCCTGTCGGGCCCTTTCGGGCTCTGTCGGGCTCTGTCGGGCCCTGTCGGGCTCTGTCGGGCTCTCTCGGGCTCTCTCGGGCTCTACTGGGCTCTGTCGGGCTCTGTCGGGCTCTGTCGGGCTCTACTGGGCCCTGTCGGGCTCTGTCAGGCTCTGTCGGGCCCTGTCGGGCTCTGTCGGGCTCTGTCGGGCTCTGTCGGGCCCTGTCGGGCCCTGTCGGGCTCTGTCGGGCTCTGTCGGGCTCTACTGGGCTCTGTCGGGCTCTACTGGGCTCTACTGGGCCCTGTCGGGCTCTGTCGGGCTCTGTCGGCCTCTGTCGGGCTCTACTGGGCTCTGTCGGGCTCTGTCGGGCTCTGTCGGGCTCTACTGGGCCCTGTCGGGCCCTGTCGGGCCCTGTCGGGCTCTGTCGGGCTCTGTCGGGCTCTGTCGGTCTCTACTGGGCCCTGTCGGGCTCTGTCGGGCTCTGTCGGGCTTTGTCGGGCTCTACTGGGCCCTGTCGGGCTCTGTCGGTCTCTGTCGGGCCCTGTCGGGCCCTGTCGGGCTCTGTCAGGCTCTGTCGGGCTCTGTCGGGCTCTACTGGGCCCTGTCGGGCCCTGTCGGGCTCTGTCGGGCCCTGTCGGGCCCTGTCGGGCTCTGCCGGGCCCTGTCGGGCCCTGTCGGGCTCTGTCGGGCTCTGTCGGGCCCTGTCGGGCTCTGTCGGGCTCTGTCGGGCTCTGTCGGGCCCTGTCGGGCTCTGTCGGGCCCTGTCGGGCTCTGTCGGGCTCTGTCGGGCCCTGTCGGGCCCTGTCGGGCTCTGTCGGGCTCTGTCGGGCCCTGTCGGGCTCTGTCGGGATCTGTCGGGCTCTGTCGGGCTCTGTCGGGCTCTACTGGGCCCTGTCGGGCTCTGTCGGGCTCTGTCGGGCTCTGTCGGGCCCTGTCGGGCTCTGTCGGGCTCTACTGGGCTCTGTCGGGCTCTGTCGGGCTCTGTCGGGCCCTGTCGGGCTCTGTCGGGATCTGTCGGGCCCTGTCTGGCTCTACTGGGCCCTGTCGGGCGCTGTCGGGTTCTGTCGGGCTCTGTCGGGCCCTGTCGGGCCCTGTCGGGCTCTGTCGGGCTCTGTCGGGCTCTACTGGGCCCTGTCGGACTCTGTCGGGCTCTGTCGGGCTCTGTCGGGCTCTGTCGGGCCCTCTCGGGCACTGTCGGGCTCTACTGGGCCCTGTCGGACCCTGTCGGTCTCTGTCGGGCCCTGTCGGGCCCTGTCGGGCTCTGTCAGGCTCTGTCGGGCTCTGTCGGGCTCTACTGGGCCCTGTCGGGCCCTGTCGGGCTCTGTCGGGCCCTGTCGGGCCCTGTCGGGCTCTGCCGGGCCCTGTCGGGCCCTGTCGGGCTCTGTCGGGCTCTGTCGGGCCCTGTCGGGCTCTGTCGGGCTCTGTCGGGCTCTGTCGGGCCCTGTCGGGCTCTGTCGGGCCCTGTCGGGCTCTGTCGGGCTCTGTCGGGCCCTGTCGGGCCCTGTCGGGCTCTGTCGGGCTCTGTCGGGCCCTGTCGGGCTCTGTCGGGATCTGTCGGGCTCTGTCGGGCTCTGTCGGGCTCTACTGGGCCCTGTCGGGCTCTGTCGGGCTCTGTCGGGCTCTGTCGGGCCCTGTCGGGCTCTGTCGGGCTCTACTGGGCTCTGTCGGGCTCTGTCGGGCTCTGTCGGGCCCTGTCGGGCTCTGTCGGGATCTGTCGGGCCCTGTCTGGCTCTACTGGGCCCTGTCGGGCGCTGTCGGGTTCTGTCGGGCTCTGTCGGGCCCTGTCGGGCCCTGTCGGGCTCTGTCGGGCTCTGTCGGGCTCTGTCGGGCTCTACTGGGCCCTGTCGGGTTCTGTCGGGTTCTGTCGGGCTCTGTCGGGCTCTACTGGGCCCTGTCGGGCCCTGTCGGGCCCTGTCGGGCTCTGTCGGGCTCTGTCGGGCTCTGTCGGGCTCTGTCGGGCCCTCTCGGGCTCTGTCGGGCTCTACTGGGCCCTGTCGGACCCTGTCGGGCTCTGTCGGGCTCTGTCGGGCCCTGTCGGGCTCTGTCGGGCTCTGTCGGGCTCTGTCGGGCTCTACTGGGCCCTGTCGGACTCTGTCGGGCTCTGTCGGGCTCTGTCGGGCTCTGTCGGGCTCTGACGGGTTCTGTCGGGCTCTGTCGGGCTCTACTGGGCCCTGTCGGGCCCTGTCGGGCCCTGTCGGGCTCTGTCGGGCTCTGTCGGGCTCTACTGGGCTCTACTGGGCTCTGTCGGGCTCTGTCGGGTTCTGTCGGGCTCTGTCGGGCTCTGTCGTGCCCTGTCGGGCTCTGTCGGGCTCTGTCGGGCCCTGTCGGGCCCTGTCGGGCCCTGTCGGGCCCTGTCGGGCTCTGTCGGGCCCTGTCGGGCCCTGTCGGGCTCTGTCGGGCTCTGTCGGGCTCTACTGGGCCCTGTCGGGCCCTGTCGGGCCCTGTCGGGCTCTGTCGGGGTCTGTCGGGCTCTACTGGGCTCTGTCGGGCCCTGTGGGGCTCTGTCGGGCTCTGTCGGGCCCTGTCGGGCCCTGTCGGGCTCTGTCGGGCTCTGTCGGGCTCTACTGGGCCCTGTCGGGCTCTGTCGGGCTCTGTCGGGCCCTGTCGGGCCCTGTCGGGCTCTGTCGGGCCCTGTCGGGCCCTGTCGGGCTCTGTCGGGCTCTGTCGGGCTCTGTCGGGCTCTACTGGGCCCTGTCGGGCTCTGTCGGGCTCTGTCGGGCTCTACTGGGCCCTGTCGGGCTCTGTCGGGCTCTGTCGGGCCCTGTCGGTCCCTTTCGGGCTCTGTCAGGCTCTGTCGGGCCCTGTCGGGCTCTACTGGGCTCTACTGGGCTCTGTGAGGCTCTGTCGGGCTCTACTGGGCCCTGTCGGGTTCTGTCGGGCCCTGTCGGGCTCTGTCGGGCTCTGTCGGGCCCTGTCGGGCTCTGTCGGGCTCTGTCGGGCTCTGTCGGGCTCTACTGGGCTCTACTGGGCTCTGTCGGGCTCTGTCGGGCTCTACTGGGCCCTGTCGGGCTCTGTCGGGCTCTGTCGGGCCCTGTCGGGCTCTGTCGGGCTCTGTCGGGCTCTGTCGGGCCCTGTCGGGCCCTCTCGGCTCTGTCGGGCTCTACTGGGCCCTGTCGGGCCCTGTCGGGCTCTGTCGGGCTCTGTCGGGCCCTGTCGGGCTCTGTCGGGCTCTGTCGGGCTCTGTCGGGCTCTACTGGGCCCTGTCGGACTCTGTCGGGCTCTGTCGGGCTCTGTCGGGCTCTGACGTGTTCTGTCGGGCTCTGTCGGGCTCTGTCGGGCTCTACTGGCCCTGTCGGGCCCTGTCGGGCTCTGTCGGGCTCTGTCGGGCTCTGTCGGACCCTGTCGGGCTCTGTCGGGCTCTGTCAGGCTCTGTCGGGCTCTACTGGGCCCCGTCGGGCCCTGTCGGGCTCTGTCGGGCTCTGTCGGGCCCTGTCGGGCTCTGTCGGGCTCTGTCGGGCTCTACTGGGCCCTGTCGGGCCCTGTCGGGCTCTGTCGGGCCCTGTCGGGCCCTGTCGGGCCCTGTCGGGCTCTGTCGGGCTCTGTCGGGCCCTGTCGGGCTCTGTCGGGCTCTCTCGGGCTCTCTCGGGCTCTGTCGGGCTCTACTGGGCTCTGTCGGGCTCTGTCGGGCTCTGTCGGGCTCTACTGGGCCCTGTCGGGCTCTGTCAGGCTCTGTCGGGCCCTGTCGGGCTCTGTCGGGCTCTGTCGGGCTCTGTCGGGCCCTGTCGGGCCCTGTCGGGCTCTGTCGGGCTCTGTCGGGCTCTACTGGGCTCTGTCGGGCTCTACTGGGCTCTACTGGGCCCTGCCGGGCTCTGTCGGGCTCTGTCGGCCTCTGTCGGGCTCTACTGGGCTCTGTCGGGCTCTGTCGGGCTCTGTCGGGCTCTACTGGGCCCTGTCGGGCCCTCTCGGGCCCTGTCGGGCCCTGTCGGGCTCTGTCGGGCTCTGTCGGGCTCTGTCGGTCTCTACTGGGCCCTGTCGGGCTCTGTCGGGCTCTGTCGGGCTCTGTCGGGCTCTACTGGGCCCTGTCGGGCTCTGTCGGTCTCTGTCGGGCCCTGTCGGGCCCTGTCGGGCTCTGTCAGGCTCTGTCGGGCTCTGTCGGGCTCTACTGGGCTCTGTCGGGCCCTGTCGGGCCCTGTCGGGCTCTACTGGGCTCTACTGGGCTCTGTCGGGCTCTTTCGGGCTCTACTGGGACCTGTCGGGCCCTTTCGGGCTCTGTCGGGCCCTGTCGGGCTCTGTCGGGCTCTGTCGGGCCCTGTCTGGCTCTGTCGGGCTCTGTCGGGCTCTGTCGGGCTCTACTGGGCTCTACTGGGCTCTGTCGGGCTCTGTCGGGCTCTACTGCGCCCTGTTGGGCCCTGTCGGGCTCTGTCGGGCTCTACTGGGCTCTGTCGGGCTCTGTCGGGCTCTGTCGGGCTCTGTCGGGCTCTACTGGGCTCTGTCGGGCTCTGTCGGGCTCTGTCGGGCTCTGTCGGGCTCTACTGGGCCCTGTCGGGCTCTGTCGGGCCCTGTCGGGCTCTGTCGGGCCCTGTCGGGCCCTGTCGGGCTCTGTCGGGCCCTGTCGGGCTCTGTCGGGCTCTGTCGGGCTCTGTCGGGCTCTACTGGGCCCTGTCGGGCTCTGTCAGGCTCTGTCGGGCCCTGTCGGGCTCTGTCGGGCTCTGTCGGGCTCTACTGGGCTCTGTCGGGCTCTACTGGGCTCTACTGGGCCCTGTCGGGCTCTGTCGGGCTCTGTCGGGCTCTGTCGGGCTCTACTGGGCTCTGTCGGGCCCTGTCGGGCCCTGTCGGGCTCTGTCGGGCTCTGTCGGGCCCTGTCGGGCTCTGTCGGGCTCTGTCGGGCTCTGTCGGGCTCTACTGGGCTCTGTCGGGCTCTGTCGGGCTCTGTCGGGCTCTACTGGGCCCTGTCGGGCTCTGTCGGGTTCTGTCGGGCTCTGTCGGGCTCTGTCGGGCTCTGTCGGGCTCTACTGGGCTCTACTGGGCTCTGTCGGGCTCTGTCGGTCTCTACTGGGCCCTGTCGGGCTCTGTCGGGCTCTGTCGGGCCCTGTCGGGCTCTGTCGGGCTCTGTCGGGCTCTGTCGGGTTCTGTCGGGCTCTGTCGGGCTCTGTCGGGCTCTTCTGGGCCCTGTCGGGCCCTGTCGGGCTCTGTCGGGCTCTGTCGGGCTCTACTGGGCCCTGTCGGGCCCTGTCGGGCCCTGTCGGGCTCTGTCGGGCTCTGTCGGGCTCTACTGGACTCTGTCGGGCTCTGTCGGGTTCTGTCGGGTTCTGTCGGGCCCTGTCGGGCTCTGTCGGGCTCTGTCGGGCTCTACTGGGCCCTATCGGGCCCTGTCGGGCCCTGTCGGGCCCTTTCGGGCTCTGTCGGGCCCTGTCGGGCCCTGTCGGGCCCTGTCGGGCTCTGTTGGGCTCTGTCGGGCTCTGTCGGGCTCTGTCGGGCTCTGTCGGGCTCTGTCGGGCTCTGTCGGGCTCTGTCGGGCTCTACTGGACTCTGTCGGGCTCTGTCGGGTTCTGTCGGGTTCTGTCGGGCCCTGTCGGGCTCTGTCGGGCTCTGTCGGGCTCTACTGGGCCCTATCGGGCCCTGTCGGGCCCTGTCGGGCCCTTTCGGGCTCTGTCGGGCCCTGTCGGGCCCTGTCGGGCCCTGTCGGGCTCTGTTGGGCTCTGTCGGGCCCTGTCGGGCTCTGTCGGGCTCTGTCGGGCCCTGTCGGGCTCTGTCGGGCTCTGTCGGGCCCTGTCGGGCCCTGTCGGGCTCTGTCGGGCCCTGTCGGGCTCTGTCGGGCTCTGTCGGGCTCTGTCGGGCTCTACTGGTCTCTGTCGGGCTCTGTCGGGCTCTGTCGGGCGCTGTCGGGCTCTGTCGGGCTCTACTGGGCCCTGTCGGTTTCTGTCGGGCTCTGTCGGGCCCTGTCGGGCTCTGTCGGGCTCTGTCGGGCCCTGTCGGGCCCTGTCGGGCCCTGTCGGGCTCTGTCGGGCTCTGTCGGGCTCTGTCGGGCTCTACTGGGCTCTGTCGGGCTCTGTCGGGCTCTGTCGGGCCCTGTCGGGCCCTGTCGGGCTCTGTCGGGCTCTACTGGGCTCTGTCGGGCTCTGTCGGGCTCTGTCGGGCCCTGTCGGGCTCTGTCGGGATCTGTCGGGCCCTGTCGGGCTCTACTGGGCCCTGTCGGGCGCTGTCGGGTTCTGTCGGGCTCTGTCGGGCTCTGTCGGGCCCTCTCGGGCTCTGTCGGGCTCTGTCGGGCTCTGTCGGGCTCTACTGGGCCCTGTCGGGTTCTGTCGGGCTCTGTCGGGCTCTGTCGGGCTCTACTGGGCCCTGTCGTGCTCTGTCGGGCCCTGTCTGGCCCTGTCGGGCTCTGTCGGGCTCTGTCGGGCTCTGTCGGGCCCTCTCGGGCTCTGTCGGGCTCTACTGGGCCCTGTCGGACCCTGTCGGGCTCTGTCGGGCTCTGTCGGGCCCTGTCGGGCCCTGTCGGGCTCTGTCGGGCTCTGTCGGGCTCTGTCGGGTTCTACTGGGCCCTGTCGGGCTCTGTCGGGCTCTGTCGGGCTCTGTCGGGCTCTGACGGGTTCTGTCGGGCTCTGTCGGGCTCTACTGGGCCCTGTCGGGCCCTGTCGGGCCCTGTCGGGCTCTGTCGGGCTCTGTCGGGCTCTGTCGGGCTCTACTGGGCTCTACTGGGCTCTGTCGGGCTCTGTCGGGTTCTGTCGGGCTCTGTCGGGCTCTGTCGGGCCCTGTCGGGCTCTGTCGGGCCCTGTCGGGCCCTGTCGGGCCCTGTCGGGCTCTGTCGGGCCCTCTCGGGCTCTGTCGGGCTCTACTGGGCCCTGTCGGACCCTGTCGGGCTCTGTCGGGCTCTGTCGGGCCCTGTCGGGCTCTGTCGGGCTCTGTCGGGCTCTGTCGGGCTCTACTGGGCCCTGTCGGACTCTGTCGGGCTCTGTCGGGCTCTGTCGGGCTCTGTCGGGCCCTCTCGGGCACTGTCGGGCTCTACTGGGCCCTGTCGGACCCTGTCGGTCTCTGTCGGGCCCTGTCGGGCCCTGTCGGGCTCTGTCAGGCTCTGTCGGGCTCTGTCGGGCTCTACTGGGCCCTGTCGGGCCCTGTCGGGCTCTGTCGGGCCCTGTCGGGCCCTGTCGGGCTCTGTCGGGCTCTGTCGGGCCCTGTCGGGCTCTGTCGGGCTCTGTCGGGCTCTGTCGGGCCCTGTCGGGCTCTGTCGGGCTCTGTCGGGCCCTGTCGGGCCCTGTCGGGCTCTGTCGGGCTCTGTCGGGCTCTGTCGGGCTCTGTCGGGCCCTGTCGGGCTCTGTCGGGCCCTGTCGGGCTCTGTCGGGCTCTGTCGGGCCCTGTCGGGCCCTGTCGGGCTCTGTCGGGCTCTGTCGGGCCCTGTCGGGCTCTGTCGGGATCTGTCGGGCTCTGTCGGGCTCTGTCGGGCTCTACTGGGCCCTGTCGGGCTCTGTCGGGCTCTGTCGGGCTCTGTCGGGCCCTGTCGGGCTCTGTCGGGCTCTACTGGGCTCTGTCGGGCTCTGTCGGGCTCTGTCGGGCCCTGTCGGGCTCTGTCGGGATCTGTCGGGCCCTGTCTGGCTCTACTGGGCCCTGTCGGGCGCTGTCGGGTTCTGTCGGGCTCTGTCGGGCCCTGTCGGGCCCTGTCGGGCTCTGTCGGGCTCTGTCGGGCTCTGTCGGGCTCTACTGGGCCCTGTCGGGTTCTGTCGGGTTCTGTCGGGCTCTGTCGGGCTCTACTGGGCCCTGTCGGGCCCTGTCGGGCCCTGTCGGGCTCTGTCGGGCTCTGTCGGGCTCTGTCGGGCTCTGTCGGGCCCTCTCGGGCTCTGTCGGGCTCTACTGGGCCCTGTCGGACCCTGTCGGGCTCTGTCGGGCTCTGTCGGGCCCTGTCGGGCTCTGTCGGGCTCTGTCGGGCTCTGTCGGGCTCTACTGGGCCCTGTCGGACTCTGTCGGGCTCTGTCGGGCTCTGTCGGGCTCTGTCGGGCTCTGACGGGTTCTGTCGGGCTCTGTCGGGCTCTACTGGGCCCTGTCGGGCCCTGTCGGGCCCTGTCGGGCTCTGTCGGGCTCTGTCGGGCTCTACTGGGCTCTACTGGGCTCTGTCGGGCTCTGTCGGGTTCTGTCGGGCTCTGTCGGGCTCTGTCGTGCCCTGTCGGGCTCTGTCGGGCTCTGTCGGGCCCTGTCGGGCCCTGTCGGGCCCTGTCGGGCCCTGTCGGGCTCTGTCGGGCCCTGTCGGGCCCTGTCGGGCTCTGTCGGGCTCTGTCGGGCTCTACTGGGCCCTGTCGGGCCCTGTCGGGCCCTGTCGGGCTCTGTCGGGGTCTGTCGGGCTCTACTGGGCTCTGTCGGGCCCTGTGGGGCTCTGTCGGGCTCTGTCGGGCCCTGTCGGGCCCTGTCGGGCTCTGTCGGGCTCTGTCGGGCTCTACTGGGCCCTGTCGGGCTCTGTCGGGCTCTGTCGGGCCCTGTCGGGCCCTGTCGGGCTCTGTCGGGCCCTGTCGGGCCCTGTCGGGCTCTGTCGGGCTCTGTCGGGCTCTGTCGGGCTCTACTGGGCCCTGTCGGGCTCTGTCGGGCTCTGTCGGGCTCTACTGGCCCCTGTCGGGCTCTGTCGGGCTCTGTCGGGCCCTGTCGGTCCCTTTCGGGCTCTGTCAGGCTCTGTCGGGCCCTGTCGGGCTCTACTGGGCTCTACTGGGCTCTGTGAGGCTCTGTCGGGCTCTACTGGGCCCTGTCGGGTTCTGTCGGGCCCTGTCGGGCTCTGTCGGGCTCTGTCGGGCCCTGTCGGGCTCTGTCGGGCTCTGTCGGGCTCTGTCGGGCTCTACTGGGCTCTACTGGGCTCTGTCGGGCTCTGTCGGGCTCTACTGGGCCCTGTCGGGCTCTGTCGGGCTCTGTCGGGCCCTGTCGGGCTCTGTCGGGCTCTGTCGGGCTCTGTCGGGCCCTGTCGGGCCCTCTCGGCTCTGTCGGGCTCTACTGGGCCCTGTCGGGCCCTGTCGGGCTCTGTCGGGCTCTGTCGGGCCCTGTCGGGCTCTGTCGGGCTCTGTCGGGCTCTGTCGGGCTCTACTGGGCCCTGTCGGACTCTGTCGGGCTCTGTCGGGCTCTGTCGGGCTCTGACGTGTTCTGTCGGGCTCTGTCGGGCTCTGTCGGGCTCTACTGGCCCTGTCGGGCCCTGTCGGGCTCTGTCGGGCTCTGTCGGGCTCTGTCGGACCCTGTCGGGCTCTGTCGGGCTCTGTCAGGCTCTGTCGGGCTCTACTGGGCCCCGTCGGGCCCTGTCGGGCTCTGTCGGGCTCTGTCGGGCCCTGTCGGGCTCTGTCGGGCTCTGTCGGGCTCTACTGGGCCCTGTCGGGCCCTGTCGGGCTCTGTCGGGCCCTGTCGGGCCCTGTCGGGCTCTGTCGGGCCCTGTCGGTCCCTGTCGGGCCCTGTCGGGCTCTGTCGGGCTCTGTCGGGCCCTGTCGGGCTCTGTCGGGCTCTCTCGGGCTCTCTCGGGCTCTGTCGGGCTCTACTGGGCTCTGTCGGGCTCTGTCGGGCTCTGTCGGGCTCTACTGGGCCCTGTCGGGCTCTGTCAGGCTCTGTCGGGCCCTGTCGGGCTCTGTCGGGCTCTGTCGGGCTCTGTCGGGCCCTGTCGGGCCCTGTCGGGCTCTGTCGGGCTCTGTCGGGCTCTACTGGGCTCTGTCGGGCTCTACTGGGCTCTACTGGGCCCTGCCGGGCTCTGTCGGGCTCTGTCGGCCTCTGTCGGGCTCTACTGGGCTCTGTCGGGCTCTGTCGGGCTCTGTCGGGCTCTACTGGGCCCTGTCGGGCCCTCTCGGGCCCTGTCGGGCCCTGTCGGGCTCTGTCGGGCTCTGTCGGGCTCTGTCGGTCTCTACTGGGCCCTGTCGGGCTCTGTCGGGCTCTGTCGGGCTCTGTCGGGCTCTACTGGGCCCTGTCGGGCTCTGTCGGTCTCTGTCGGGCCCTGTCGGGCCCTGTCGGGCTCTGTCAGGCTCTGTCGGGCTCTGTCGGGCTCTACTGGGCTCTGTCGGGCCCTGTCGGGCCCTGTCGGGCTCTACTGGGCTCTACTGGGCTCTGTCGGGCTCTTTCGGGCTCTACTGGGACCTGTCGGGCCCTTTCGGGCTCTGTCGGGCCCTGTCGGGCTCTGTCGGGCTCTGTCGGGCCCTGTCTGGCTCTGTCGGGCTCTGTCGGGCTCTGTCGGGCTCTACTGGGCTCTACTGGGCTCTGTCGGGCTCTGTCGGGCTCTACTGCGCCCTGTTGGGCCCTGTCGGGCTCTGTCGGGCTCTACTGGGCTCTGTCGGGCTCTGTCGGGCTCTGTCGGGCTCTGTCGGGCTCTACTGGGCTCTGTCGGGCTCTGTCGGGCTCTGTCGGGCTCTGTCGGGCTCTACTGGGCCCTGTCGGGCTCTGTCGGGCCCTGTCGGGCTCTGTCGGGCCCTGTCGGGCCCTGTCGGGCTCTGTCGGGCCCTGTCGGGCTCTGTCGGGCTCTGTCGGGCTCTGTCGGGCTCTACTGGGCCCTGTCGGGCTCTGTCAGGCTCTGTCGGGCCCTGTCGGGCTCTGTCGGGCTCTGTCGGGCTCTACTGGGCTCTGTCGGGCTCTACTGGGCTCTACTGGGCCCTGTCGGGCTCTGTCGGGCTCTGTCGGGCTCTGTCGGGCTCTACTGGGCTCTGTCGGGCCCTGTCGGGCCCTGTCGGGCTCTGTCGGGCTCTGTCGGGCCCTGTCGGGCTCTGTCGGGCTCTGTCGGGCTCTGTCGGGCTCTACTGGGCTCTGTCGGGCTCTGTCGGGCTCTGTCGGGCTCTACTGGGCCCTGTCGGGCTCTGTCGGGTTCTGTCGGGCTCTGTCGGGCTCTGTCGGGCTCTGTCGGGCTCTACTGGGCTCTACTGGGCTCTGTCGGGCTCTGTCGGTCTCTACTGGGCCCTGTCGGGCTCTGTCGGGCTCTGTCGGGCCCTGTCGGGCTCTGTCGGGCTCTGTCGGGCTCTGTCGGGTTCTGTCGGGCTCTGTCGGGCTCTGTCGGGCTCTTCTGGGCCCTGTCGGGCCCTGTCGGGCTCTGTCGGGCTCTGTCGGGCTCTACTGGGCCCTGTCGGGCCCTGTCGGGCCCTGTCGGGCTCTGTCGGGCTCTGTCGGGCTCTACTGGACTCTGTCGGGCTCTGTCGGGTTCTGTCGGGTTCTGTCGGGCCCTGTCGGGCTCTGTCGGGCTCTGTCGGGCTCTACTGGGCCCTATCGGGCCCTGTCGGGCCCTGTCGGGCCCTTTCGGGCTCTGTCGGGCCCTGTCGGGCCCTGTCGGGCCCTGTCGGGCTCTGTTGGGCTCTGTCGGGCTCTGTCGGGCTCTGTCGGGCTCTGTCGGGCTCTGTCGGGCTCTGTCGGGCTCTGTCGGGCTCTACTGGACTCTGTCGGGCTCTGTCGGGTTCTGTCGGGTTCTGTCGGGCCCTGTCGGGCTCTGTCGGGCTCTGTCGGGCTCTACTGGGCCCTATCGGGCCCTGTCGGGCCCTGTCGGGCCCTTTCGGGCTCTGTCGGGCCCTGTCGGGCCCTGTCGGGCCCTGTCGGGCTCTGTCGGGCCCTGTCGGGCTCTGTCGGGCTCTGTCGGGCCCTGTCGGGCCCTGTCGGGCTCTGTCGGGCCCTGTCGGGCTCTGTCGGGCTCTGTCGGGCTCTGTCGGGCTCTACTGGTCTCTGTCGGGCTCTGTCGGGCTCTGTCGGGCGCTGTCGGGCTCTGTCGGGCTCTACTGGGCCCTGTCGGTTTCTGTCGGGCTCTGTCGGGCCCTGTCGGGCTCTGTCGGGCTCTGTCGGGCCCTGTCGGGCCCTGTCGGGCCCTGTCGGGCTCTGTCGGGCTCTGTCGGGCTCTGTCGGGCTCTACTGGGCTCTGTCGGGCTCTGTCGGGCTCTGTCGGGCCCTGTCGGGCCCTGTCGGGCTCTGTCGGGCTCTACTGGGCTCTGTCGGGCTCTGTCGGGCTCTGTCGGGCCCTGTCGGGCTCTGTCGGGATCTGTCGGGCCCTGTCGGGCTCTACTGGGCCCTGTCGGGCGCTGTCGGGTTCTGTCGGGCTCTGTCGGGCTCTGTCGGGCCCTCTCGGGCTCTGTCGGGCTCTGTCGGGCTCTGTCGGGCTCTACTGGGCCCTGTCGGGTTCTGTCGGGCTCTGTCGGGCTCTGTCGGGCTCTACTGGGCCCTGTCGGGCTCTGTCGGGCCCTGTCTGGCCCTGTCGGGCTCTGTCGGGCTCTGTCGGGCTCTGTCGGGCCCTCTCGGGCTCTGTCGGGCTCTACTGGGCCCTGTCGGACCCTGTCGGGCTCTGTCGGGCTCTGTCGGGCCCTGTCGGGCCCTGTCGGGCTCTGTCGGGCTCTGTCGGGCTCTGTCGGGTTCTACTGGGCCCTGTCGGGCTCTGTCGGGCTCTGTCGGGCTCTGTCGGGCTCTGACGGGTTCTGTCGGGCTCTGTCGGGCTCTACTGGGCCCTGTCGGGCCCTGTCGGGCCCTGTCGGGCTCTGTCGGGCTCTGTCGGGCTCTGTCGGGCTCTACTGGGCTCTACTGGGCTCTGTCGGGCTCTGTCGGGTTCTGTCGGGCTCTGTCGGGCTCTGTCGGGCCCTGTCGGGCTCTGTCGGGCCCTGTCGGGCCCTGTCGGGCCCTGTCGGGCTCTGTCGGGCCCTCTCGGGCTCTGTCGGGCTCTACTGGGCCCTGTCGGACCCTGTCGGGCTCTGTCGGGCTCTGTCGGGCCCTGTCGGGCTCTGTCGGGCTCTGTCGGGCTCTGTCGGGCTCTACTGGGCCCTGTCGGACTCTGTCGGGCTCTGTCGGGCTCTGTCGGGCTCTGTCGGGCCCTCTCGGGCACTGTCGGGCTCTACTGGGCCCTGTCGGACCCTGTCGGTCTCTGTCGGGCCCTGTCGGGCCCTGTCGGGCTCTGTCAGGCTCTGTCGGGCTCTGTCGGGCTCTACTGGGCCCTGTCGGGCCCTGTCGGGCTCTGTCGGGCCCTGTCGGGCCCTGTCGGGCTCTGTCGGGCTCTGTCGGGCCCTGTCGGGCTCTGTCGGGCTCTGTCGGGCTCTGTCGGGCCCTGTCGGGCTCTGTCGGGCCCTGTCGGGCTCTGTCGGGCTCTGTCGGGCCCTGTCGGGCCCTGTCGGGCTCTGTCGGGCTCTGTCGGGCCCTGTCGGGCTCTGTCGGGATCTGTCGGGCTCTGTCGGGCTCTGTCGGGCTCTACTGGGCCCTGTCGGGCTCTGTCGGGCTCTGTCGGGCTCTGTCGGGCCCTGTCGGGCTCTGTCGGGCTCTACTGGGCTCTGTCGGGCTCTGTCGGGCTCTGTCGGGCCCTGTCGGGCTCTGTCGGGATCTGTCGGGCCCTGTCTGGCTCTACTGGGCCCTGTCGGGCGCTGTCGGGTTCTGTCGGGCTCTGTCGGGCCCTGTCGGGCCCTGTCGGGCTCTGTCGGGCTCTGTCGGGCTCTGTCGGGCTCTACTGGGCCCTGTCGGGTTCTGTCGGGTTCTGTCGGGCTCTGTCGGGCTCTACTGGGCCCTGTCGGGCCCTGTCGGGCCCTGTCGGGCTCTGTCGGGCTCTGTCGGGCTCTGTCGGGCTCTGTCGGGCCCTCTCGGGCTCTGTCGGGCTCTACTGGGCCCTGTCGGACCCTGTCGGGCTCTGTCGGGCTCTGTCGGGCCCTGTCGGGCTCTGTCGGGCTCTGTCGGGCTCTGTCGGGCTCTACTGGGCCCTGTCGGACTCTGTCGGGCTCTGTCGGGCTCTGTCGGGCTCTGTCGGGCTCTGACGGGTTCTGTCGGGCTCTGTCGGGCTCTACTGGGCCCTGTCGGGCCCTGTCGGGCCCTGTCGGGCTCTGTCGGGCTCTGTCGGGCTCTACTGGGCTCTACTGGGCTCTGTCGGGCTCTGTCGGGTTCTGTCGGGCTCTGTCGGGCTCTGTCGTGCCCTGTCGGGCTCTGTCGGGCTCTGTCGGGCCCTGTCGGGCCCTGTCGGGCCCTGTCGGGCCCTGTCGGGCTCTGTCGGGCCCTGTCGGGCCCTGTCGGGCTCTGTCGGGCTCTGTCGGGCTCTACTGGGCCCTGTCGGGCCCTGTCGGGCCCTGTCGGGCTCTGTCGGGGTCTGTCGGGCTCTACTGGGCTCTGTCGGGCCCTGTGGGGCTCTGTCGGGCTCTGTCGGGCCCTGTCGGGCCCTGTCGGGCTCTGTCGGGCTCTGTCGGGCTCTACTGGGCCCTGTCGGGCTCTGTCGGGCTCTGTCGGGCCCTGTCGGGCCCTGTCGGGCTCTGTCGGGCCCTGTCGGGCCCTGTCGGGCTCTGTCGGGCTCTGTCGGGCTCTGTCGGGCTCTACTGGGCCCTGTCGGGCTCTGTCGGGCTCTGTCGGGCTCTACTGGGCCCTGTCGGGCTCTGTCGGGCTCTGTCGGGCCCTGTCGGTCCCTTTCGGGCTCTGTCAGGCTCTGTCGGGCCCTGTCGGGCTCTACTGGGCTCTACTGGGCTCTGTGAGGCTCTGTCGGGCTCTACTGGGCCCTGTCGGGTTCTGTCGGGCCCTGTCGGGCTCTGTCGGGCTCTGTCGGGCCCTGTCGGGCTCTGTCGGGCTCTGTCGGGCTCTGTCGGGCTCTACTGGGCTCTACTGGGCTCTGTCGGGCTCTGTCGGGCTCTACTGGGCCCTGTCGGGCTCTGTCGGGCTCTGTCGGGCCCTGTCGGGCTCTGTCGGGCTCTGTCGGGCTCTGTCGGGCCCTGTCGGGCCCTCTCGGCTCTGTCGGGCTCTACTGGGCCCTGTCGGGCCCTGTCGGGCTCTGTCGGGCTCTGTCGGGCCCTGTCGGGCTCTGTCGGGCTCTGTCGGGCTCTGTCGGGCTCTACTGGGCCCTGTCGGACTCTGTCGGGCTCTGTCGGGCTCTGTCGGGCTCTGACGTGTTCTGTCGGGCTCTGTCGGGCTCTGTCGGGCTCTACTGGCCCTGTCGGGCCCTGTCGGGCTCTGTCGGGCTCTGTCGGGCTCTGTCGGACCCTGTCGGGCTCTGTCGGGCTCTGTCAGGCTCTGTCGGGCTCTACTGGGCCCCGTCGGGCCCTGTCGGGCTCTGTCGGGCTCTGTCGGGCCCTGTCGGGCTCTGTCGGGCTCTGTCGGGCTCTACTGGGCCCTGTCGGGCCCTGTCGGGCTCTGTCGGGCCCTGTCGGGCCCTGTCGGGCTCTGTCGGGCCCTGTCGGTCCCTGTCGGGCCCTGTCGGGCTCTGTCGGGCTCTGTCGGGCCCTGTCGGGCTCTGTTGGGCTCTCTCGGGCTCTCTCGGGCTCTGTCGGGCTCTACTGGGCTCTGTCGGGCTCTGTCGGGCTCTGTCGGGCTCTACTGGGCCCTGTCGGGCTCTGTCAGGCTCTGTCGGGCCCTGTCGGGCTCTGTCGGGCTCTGTCGGGCTCTGTCGGGCCCTGTCGGGCCCTGTCGGGCTCTGTCGGGCTCTGTCGGGCTCTACTGGGCTCTGTCGGGCTCTACTGGGCTCTACTGGGCCCTGCCGGGCTCTGTCGGGCTCTGTCGGCCTCTGTCGGGCTCTACTGGGCTCTGTCGGGCTCTGTCGGGCTCTGTCGGGCTCTACTGGGCCCTGTCGGGCCCTCTCGGGCCCTGTCGGGCCCTGTCGGGCTCTGTCGGGCTCTGTCGGGCTCTGTCGGTCTCTACTGGGCCCTGTCGGGCTCTGTCGGGCTCTGTCGGGCTCTGTCGGGCTCTACTGGGCCCTGTCGGGCTCTGTCGGTCTCTGTCGGGCCCTGTCGGGCCCTGTCGGGCTCTGTCAGGCTCTGTCGGGCTCTGTCGGGCTCTACTGGGCTCTGTCGGGCCCTGTCGGGCCCTGTCGGGCTCTACTGGGCTCTACTGGGCTCTGTCGGGCTCTTTCGGGCTCTACTGGGACCTGTCGGGCCCTTTCGGGCTCTGTCGGGCCCTGTCGGGCTCTGTCGGGCTCTGTCGGGCCCTGTCTGGCTCTGTCGGGCTCTGTCGGGCTCTGTCGGGCTCTACTGGGCTCTACTGGGCTCTGTCGGGCTCTGTCGGGCTCTACTGCGCCCTGTTGGGCCCTGTCGGGCTCTGTCGGGCTCTACTGGGCTCTGTCGGGCTCTGTCGGGCTCTGTCGGGCTCTGTCGGGCTCTACTGGGCTCTGTCGGGCTCTGTCGGGCTCTGTCGGGCTCTGTCGGGCTCTACTGGGCCCTGTCGGGCTCTGTCGGGCCCTGTCGGGCTCTGTCGGGCCCTGTCGGGCCCTGTCGGGCTCTGTCGGGCCCTGTCGGGCTCTGTCGGGCCCTGTCGGGCTCTGTCGGGCTCTGTCGGGCTCTACTGGGCTCTGTCGGGCTCTACTGGGCTCTACTGGGCCCTGTCGGGCTCTGTCGGGCTCTGTCGGGCTCTGTCGGGCTCTACTGGGCTCTGTCGGGCCCTGTCGGGCCCTGTCGGGCTCTGTCGGGCTCTGTCGGGCCCTGTCGGGCTCTGTCGGGCTCTGTCGGGCTCTGTCGGGCTCTACTGGGCTCTGTCGGGCTCTGTCGGGCTCTGTCGGGCTCTACTGGGCCCTGTCGGGCTCTGTCGGGTTCTGTCGGGCTCTGTCGGGCTCTGTCGGGCTCTGTCGGGCTCTACTGGGCTCTACTGGGCTCTGTCGGGCTCTGTCGGTCTCTACTGGGCCCTGTCGGGCTCTGTCGGGCTCTGTCGGGCCCTGTCGGGCTCTGTCGGGCTCTGTCGGGCTCTGTCGGGTTCTGTCGGGCTCTGTCGGGCTCTGTCGGGCTCTTCTGGGCCCTGTCGGGCCCTGTCGGGCTCTGTCGGGCTCTGTCGGGCTCTACTGGGCCCTGTCGGGCCCTGTCGGGCCCTGTCGGGCTCTGTCGGGCTCTGTCGGGCTCTACTGGACTCTGTCGGGCTCTGTCGGGTTCTGTCGGGTTCTGTCGGGCCCTGTCGGGCTCTGTCGGGCTCTGTCGGGCTCTACTGGGCCCTATCGGGCCCTGTCGGGCCCTGTCGGGCCCTTTCGGGCTCTGTCGGGCCCTGTCGGGCCCTGTCGGGCCCTGTCGGGCTCTGTTGGGCTCTGTCGGGCTCTGTCGGGCTCTGTCGGGCTCTGTCGGGCTCTGTCGGGCTCTGTCGGGCTCTGTCGGGCTCTACTGGACTCTGTCGGGCTCTGTCGGGTTCTGTCGGGTTCTGTCGGGCCCTGTCGGGCTCTGTCGGGCTCTGTCGGGCTCTACTGGGCCCTATCGGGCCCTGTCGGGCCCTGTCGGGCCCTTTCGGGCTCTGTCGGGCCCTGTCGGGCCCTGTCGGGCCCTGTCGGGCTCTGTTGGGCTCTGTCGGGCCCTGTCGGGCTCTGTCGGGCTCTGTCGGGCCCTGTCGGGCTCTGTCGGGCTCTGTCGGGCCCTGTCGGGCCCTGTCGGGCTCTGTCGGGCCCTGTCGGGCTCTGTCGGGCTCTGTCGGGCTCTGTCGGGCTCTACTGGTCTCTGTCGGGCTCTGTCGGGCTCTGTCGGGCGCTGTCGGGCTCTGTCGGGCTCTACTGGGCCCTGTCGGTTTCTGTCGGGCTCTGTCGGGCCCTGTCGGGCTCTGTCGGGCTCTGTCGGGCCCTGTCGGGCCCTGTCGGGCCCTGTCGGGCTCTGTCGGGCTCTGTCGGGCTCTGTCGGGCTCTACTGGGCTCTGTCGGGCTCTGTCGGGCTCTGTCGGGCCCTGTCGGGCCCTGTCGGGCTCTGTCGGGCTCTACTGGGCTCTGTCGGGCTCTGTCGGGCTCTGTCGGGCCCTGTCGGGCTCTGTCGGGATCTGTCGGGCCCTGTCGGGCTCTACTGGGCCCTGTCGGGCGCTGTCGGGTTCTGTCGGGCTCTGTCGGGCTCTGTCGGGCCCTCTCGGGCTCTGTCGGGCTCTGTCGGGCTCTGTCGGGCTCTACTGGGCCCTGTCGGGTTCTGTCGGGCTCTGTCGGGCTCTGTCGGGCTCTACTGGGCCCTGTCGGGCTCTGTCGGGCCCTGTCTGGCCCTGTCGGGCTCTGTCGGGCTCTGTCGGGCTCTGTCGGGCCCTCTCGGGCTCTGTCGGGCTCTACTGGGCCCTGTCGGACCCTGTCGGGCTCTGTCGGGCTCTGTCGGGCCCTGTCGGGCCCTGTCGGGCTCTGTCGGGCTCTGTCGGGCTCTGTCGGGTTCTACTGGGCCCTGTCGGGCTCTGTCGGGCTCTGTCGGGCTCTGTCGGGCTCTGACGGGTTCTGTCGGGCTCTGTCGGGCTCTACTGGGCCCTGTCGGGCCCTGTCGGGCCCTGTCGGGCTCTGTCGGGCTCTGTCGGGCTCTGTCGGGCTCTACTGGGCTCTACTGGGCTCTGTCGGGCTCTGTCGGGTTCTGTCGGGCTCTGTCGGGCTCTGTCGGGCCCTGTCGGGCTCTGTCGGGCCCTGTCGGGCCCTGTCGGGCCCTGTCGGGCTCTGTCGGGCTCTGTCGGGCCCTGTCGGGCTCTGTCGGGCTCTGTCGGGCTCTGTCGGGCTCTACTGGGCCCTGTCGGGCCCTGTCGGGCCCTGTCGGGCTCTGTCGGGCCCTGTCGGGCCCTGTCGGGCCCTGTCGGGCTCTGTTGGGCTCTGTCGGGCTCTACTGGGCTCTGTCGGGCCCTGTCGGGCTCTGTCGGGCTCTGTCGGGCCCTGTCGGGCCCTGTCGGGCTCTGTCGGGCTCTGTCGGGCTCTACTGGGCCCTGTCGGGCTCTGTCGGGCTCTGTCGGCCTCTGTCGGGCCCTGTCGGGCCCTGTCGGGCTCTGTCGGGCCCTGTCGGGCCCTGTCGGGCTCTGTCGGGCTCTGTCGGGCTCTGTCGGGCTCAACTGGTCTCTGTCGGGCTCTGTCGGGCTCTGTCGGTCTCTACTGGGCCCTGTCGGGCTCTGTCGGGCTCTGTCGGGCCCTGTCGGGCTCTGTCGGGCTCTTCTGGGCTCTGTCGGGCCCTGTCGGGCTCTGTCGGGCTCTGTCGGGCTCTGTCGGGCTCTACTGGGCCCTGTCGGGCCCTGTCGGGCCCTGTCGGGCTCTGTCGGGCTCTGTCGGGCTCTGTCGGGCTCTACTGGACTCTGTCGGGCTCTGTCGGGTTCTGTCGGGCTCTGTCGGGCTCTGTCGGGCTCTGTCGGGCTCTACTGGGCCCTGTCGGGCCCTGTCGGGCCCTGTCGGGCTCTGTCGGGCCCTATCGGGCCCTGTCGGGCTCTGTCGGGCCCTGTCGGGCCCTGTCGGGCTCTGTCGGGCTCTACTGGGCCCTGTCGGGCCCTGTCGGGCCCTGTCGGGCTCTGTCGGGCTCTGTCGGGCCCTGTCGGGCTCTGTCGGGCTCTGTCGGGCTCTGTCGGGCTCTACTGGGCCCTGTCGGGCCCTGTCGGGCTCTGTCGGGCCCTGTCGGGCCCTGTCGGGCCCTGTCGGGCCCTGTCGGGCTCTGTCGGGCTCTGTCGGGCTCTGTCGGGCTCTACTGGGCCCTGTCGGGCCCTGTCGGGCTCTGTCGGGCCCTCTCGGGCTCTGTCGGGCTCTACTGGGCTCTGTCGGGCTCTGTCGGGCTCTGTCGGGCCCTGTCGGGCCCTGTCGGGCTCTCTCAGGCTCTGTCGGGCTCTGTCGGGCTCTACTGGGCCCTGTCGGGCTCTGTCGGGCCCTCTCGGGCTCTGTCGGGCTCTACTGGGCTCTGTCGGGCTCTGTCGGGCTCTGTCGGGCCCTGTCGGGCCCTGTCGGGCTCTCTCAGGCTCTGTCGGGCTCTGTCGGGCTCTACTGGGCCCTGTCGGGACCTGTCGGGCCCTGTCGGGCTCTACTGGGCCCTGTCGGGCGCTGTCGGGTTCTGTCGGGCTCTGTCGGGCTCTGTCGGGCCCTCTCGGGCTCTGTCGGGCTCTGTCGGGCTCTGTCGGGCTCTACTGGGCCCTGTCGGGTTCTGTCGGGCTCTGTCGGGCTCTGTCGGGCTCTACTGGGCCCTGTCGGGCTCTGTCGGGCCCTGTCGGGCCCTGTCGGGCTCTGTCGGGCTCTGTCGGGCTCTGTCGGGCCCTCTCGGGCTCTGTCGGGCTCTACTGGGCCCTGTCGGACCCTGTCGGGCTCTGTCGGGCTCTGTCGGGCCCTGTCGGGCCCTGTCGGGCTCTGTCGGGCTCTGTCGGGCTCTGTCGGGTTCTACTGGGCCCTGTCGGGCTCTGTCGGGCTCTGTCGGGCTCTGTCGGGCTCTGACGGGTTCTGTCGGGCTCTGTCGGGCTCTACTGGGCCCTGTCGGGCCCTGTCGGGCCCTGTCGGGCTCTGTCGGGCTCTGTCGGGCTCTGTCGGGCTCTACTGGGCTCTACTGGGCTCTGTCGGGCTCTGTCGGGTTCTGTCGGGCTCTGTCGGGCTCTGTCGGGCCCTGTCGGGCTCTGTCGGGCCCTGTCGGGCCCTGTCGGGCCCTGTCGGACCCTGTCGGGCTCTGTCGGGCTCTGTCGGGCCCTGTCGGGCTCTGTCGGGCTCTGTCGGGCTCTGTCGGGCTCTACTGGGCCCTGTCGGGCCCTGTCGGGCCCTGTCGGGCTCTGTCGGGCCCTGTCGGGCCCTGTCGGGCCCTGTCGGGCTCTGTCGGGCTCTGTCGGGCTCTACTGGGCTCTGTCGGGCCCTGTCGGGCTCTGTCGGGCTCTGTCGGGCCCTGTCGGGCCCTGTCGGGCTCTGTCGGGCTCTGTCGGGCTCTACTGGGCCCTGTCGGGCTCTGTCGGGCTCTGTCGGCCTCTGTCGGGCCCTGTCGGGCCCTGTCGGGCTCTGTCGGGCCCTGTCGGGCCCTGTCGGGCTCTGTCGGGCTCTGTCGGGCTCTGTCGGGCTCAACTGGTCTCTGTCGGGCTCTGTCGGGCTCTGTCGGTCTCTACTGGGCCCTGTCGGGCTCTGTCGGGCTCTGTCGGGCCCTGTCGGGCTCTGTCGGGCTCTTCTGGGCTCTGTCGGGCCCTGTCGGGCTCTGTCGGGCTCTGTCGGGCTCTGTCGGGCTCTACTGGGCCCTGTCGGGCCCTGTCGGGCCCTGTCGGGCTCTGTCGGGCTCTGTCGGGCTCTGTCGGGCTCTACTGGACTCTGTCGGGCTCTGTCGGGTTCTGTCGGGCTCTGTCGGGCTCTGTCGGGCTCTGTCGGGCTCTGTCGGGCTCTACTGGGCCCTGTCGGGCCCTGTCGGGCCCTGTCGGGCTCTGTCGGGCCCTGTCGGGCCCTGTCGGGCTCTGTCGGGCCCTGTCGGGCCCTGTCGGGCTCTGTCGGGCTCTACTGGGCCCTGTCGGGCCCTGTCGTGCCCTGTCGGGCTCTGTCGGGCTCTGTCGGGCCCTGTCGGGCTCTGTCGGGCTCTGTCGGGCTCTGTCGGGCTCTACTGGGCCCTGTCGGGCCCTGTCGGGCTCTGTCGGGCCCTGTCGGGCCCTGTCGGGCCCTGTCGGGCCCTGTCGGGCTCTGTCGGGCTCTGTCGGGCCCTGTCGGGCTCTGTCGGGCTCTGTCGGGCTCTGTCGGGCTCTACTGGGCCCTGTCGGGCCCTGTCGGGCCCTGTCGGGCTCTGTCGGGCCCTGTCGGGCCCTGTCGGGCCCTGTCGGGCTCTGTCGGGCTCTGTCGGGCTCTACTGGGCTCTGTCGGGCCCTGTCGGGCTCTGTCGGGCTCTGTCGGGCCCTGTCGGGCCCTGTCGGGCTCTGTCGGGCTCTGTCGGGCTCTACTGGGCTCTGTCGGGCTCTGTCGGGCTCTGTCGGGCCCTGTCGGGCCCTGTCGGGCTCTGTCGGGCCCTGTCGGGCCCTGTCGGGCTCTGTCGGGCTCTGTCGGGCTCTGTCGGGCTCAACTGGTCTCTGTCGGGCTCTGTCGGGTTCTGTCGGGCTGTGTCGGGCTCTGTCGGGCTCTGTCGGGCTCTACTGGGCTCTACTGGGCTCTGTCGGGCTCTGTCGGTCTCTAGTGGGCCCTGTCGGGCTCTGTCGGGCTCTGTCGGGCCCTGTCGGGCTCTGTCGGGCTCTTCTGGGCTCTGTCGGGCTCTGTCGGGCTCTGTCGGGCTCTGTCGGGCTATACTGGGCCCTGTCGGGCCCTGTCGGGCCCTGTCGGGCTCTGTCGGGCTCTGTCGGGCTCTGTCGGGCTCTACTGGACTCTGTTGGGCTCTGTCGGGTTCTGTCGGGCTCTGTCGGGCTCTGTCGGGCTCTGTCGGGCTCTGTCGGGCTCTACTGGGCCCTGTCGGGCCCTGTCGGGCCCTGTCGGGCTCTGTCGGGCCCTGTCGGGCCCTGTCGGGCTCTGTCGGGCCCTGTCGGGCCCTGTCGGGCTCTGTTGGGCTCTGTCGGGCCCTGTCGGGCTCTGCCGGGCCCTGTCGGGCCCTGTCGGGCTGTGTCGGGCCCTGTCGGGCTCTGTCGGGCTCTGTCGGGCTCTGTTGGGCTCTACTGGGCTCTGTCGGGCTCTGTCGGGCTCTGTCGGGCTCTGTCGGGCTCTACTGGGCCCTGTCGGGCTCTGTCGGGCTCTACTGGGCCCTGTCGGGCCCTGTCGGGCCCTGTCGGGCTCTGTCGGGCTCTTCTGGGCTCTGTCGGGCTCTGTCGGGCTCTGTCGGGCTCTGTCGGGCTCAACTGGACTCTGTCGGGCTCTGTCGGGTTCTGTCGGGCTCTGTCGGGCTCTGTCGGGCTCTGTCGGGCTCTGTCGGGCTCTACTGGGCCCTGTCGGGCCCTGTCGGGCCCTGTCGGGCTCTGTCGGGCCCTGTCGGGCCCTGTCGGGCTCTGTCGGGCCCTGTCGGGCCCTGTCGGGCTCTGTTGGGCTCTGTCGGGCCCTGTCGGGCTCTGTCGGGCCCTGTCGGGCCCTGTCGGGCTCTGTCGGGCCCTGTCGGGCTCTGTCGGGCTCTGTCGGGCTCTGTTGGGCTCTACTGGGCTCTGTCGGGCTCTGTCGGGCTCTGTCGGGCTCTGTCGGGCTCTACTGGGCCCTGTCAGGCTCTGTCGGGCTCTGTCGGGCCCTGTCGGGCCCTGTCGGGCTCTGTCGGGCCCTGTCGGGCTCTGTCGGGCTCTGTCGGGCTCTGTCGGGCTCTGTCGGGCTCTACTGGGCCCTGTCGGGCTCTGTCGGGCTCTGTCGGGCTCTGTCGGGCTCTGACGGGTTCTGTCGGGCTCTGTCGGTCTCTACTGGTCCCTGTCGGGCCCTGTCGGGCCCTGTCGGGCTCTGTCGGGCTCTGTCGGGCTCTGTCGGGCTCTACTGGGCTCTACTGGGCTCTGTCGGGCTCTGTCGGGTTCTGTCGGGCTCTGTCGGGCTCTGTCGTGCCCTGTCGGGCTCTGTCGGGCTCTGTCGGGCCCTGTCGGGCCCTGTCGGGCCCTGTCGGGCTCTGTCGGGCCCTGTCGGGCTCTGTCGGGCTCTGTCGGGCCCTGTCGGGCTCTGTCGGGCTCTGTCGGGCTCTACTGGGCTCTGTCGGGCCCTGTCGGGCTCTGTCGGGTTCTGTCGGGCCCTGTCGGGCCCTGCCGGACTCTGTCGGGCTCTGTCGGGCTCTACTGGGCCCTGTCGGGCTCTGTCGGGCTCTACTGGGCCCTGTCGGGCCCTGTCGGGCTCTGTCGGGCTCTGTCGGGCTCTGTCGGGCTCTGTCGGGCTCTACTGGGCTCTACTGGGCTCTGTCGGGCTCTGTCGGGCTCTACTGGGCCCTGTCGGGCTCTGTCGGGCCCTGTCGGGCCCTGTCGGTCCCTGTCGGGCTCTGTCGGGCTCTGTCGGGCCCTGTCGGGCTCTGTCGGGCCCTGTCGGGCTCTGTCGGGCTCTGTCGGGCTCTGTCGGGCTCTACTGGGCTCTACTGGGCTCTGTCGGGCTCTGTCGGGCTCTACTGGGCCCTGTCGGGCTCTGTCGGGCTCTGTCGGGCCCTGTCGGTCCCTGTCGGGCTCTGTCGGGTTCTGTCGGGCCCTGTCGGGCCCTGTCGGGCTCTGTCGGGCTCTGTCGGGCTCTACTGGGCTCTGTCGGGCTCTGTCGGGCTCTGTCGGGCCCTGTCGGGCCCTGTCGGGCTCTGTCGGGCCCTGTCGGGCCCTGTCGGGCTCTGTCGGGCTCTGTCGGGCTCTGTCGGGCTCAACTGGTCTCTGTCGGGCTCTGTCGGGTTCTGTCGGGCTCTGTCGGGCTCTGTCGGGCTCTGTCGGGCTCTACTGGGCTCTACTGGGCTCTGTCGGGCTCTGTCGGTCTCTAGTGGGCCCTGTCGGGCTCTGTCGGGCTCTGTCGGGCCCTGTCGGGCTCTGTCGGGCTCTGTCGGGCTCTGTCGGGTTCTGTCGGGCTCTGTCGGGCTCTGTCGGGCTCTTCTGGGCTCTGTCGGGCTCTGTCGGGCTCTGTCGGGCTCTGTCGGGCTCTACTGGGCCCTGTCGGGCCCTGTCGGGCCCTGTCGGGCTCTGTCGGGCTCTGTCGGGCTCTGTCGGGCTCTACTGGACTCTGTTGGGCTCTATCGGGTTCTGTCGGGCTCTGTCGGGCTCTGTCGGGCTCTGTCGGGCTCTGTCGGGCTCTACTGGGCCCTGTCGGGCCCTGTCGGGCCCTGTCGGGCTCTGTCGGGCCCTGTCGGGCCCTGTCGGGCTCTGTCGGGCCCTGTCGGGCCCTGTCGGGCTCTGTCGGGCCCTGTCGGGCCCTGTCGGGCTCTGTTGGGCTCTGTCGGGCCCTGTCGGGCTCTGTCGGGCCCTGTCGGGCCCTGTCGGGCTCTGTCGGGCCCTGTCGGGCTCTGTCGGGCTCTGTCGGGCTCTGTTGGGCTCTACTGGGCTCTGTCGGGCTCTGTCGGGCTCTGTCGGGCTCTGTCGGGCTCTACTGGGCCCTGTCGGGCCCTGTCGGGCTCTGTCGGGCCCTGTCGGGCTCTGTCGGGCCCTGTCGGGCCCTGTCGGGCTCTGTCGGGCCCTGTCGGGCTCTGTCGGGCTCTGTCGGGCTCTGTCGGGCTCTACTGGGCCCTGTCGGGCTCTGTCGGGCTCTGTCGGGCTCTGTCGGGCTCTGTCGGGCCCTGTCGGGCTCTGTCGGGCTCTACTGGGCTCTGTCGGGCTCTGTCGAGCTCTGTCGGGCCCTGTCGGGCTCTGTCGGGATCTGTCGGGCCCTGTCTGGCTCTACTGGGCCCTGTCGGGCGCTGTCGGG
>NW_027017436.1:72500-94193 GCF_036013445.1 Caloenas nicobarica | reverse complement strand
GAAGAAAACCTTGCATGAGGCTGCTGGAGGTTCTCCGCTGCAAGACAATCTGCTGGCAGGGCCACCTTCCAAGCTCGGCTCATGGATGCAAATCCTTTTCAACTGGATAGCAGTGGCAAGACCAAGGCAATTCCTTCTTGAGGAGCACTGCACAGCTCACCATCCTCATCTCCTACAGAGCAACGCTCAGGAGCCCTAAGAGATAGGATGTCGAGGGCTTGCAAGGGCTTGCAAGGGCTTGCAGTGCTTTGGAACACCCACTGGTGTCCTACACAGGGACAGCAAGGATTCTTGCCCACAAGGTCTATCAGCTCAGAGGCACTTGGGCACTCTGGCAAGTCCGCCAGATAGCTCCAGCTCAAGGGAGGATAGGGCTTGGGCAGCTCCTGGGAAGCATGAGCAGCCTGTGGGACAAGGAGCCAGGTCTGGCTCACATGCTCAGGGAACAGCCCATGGCCAGCACTGGGCTCAGCAAGGAACTTTTTCCCCCGGGGCACCTTGGCACTGGTCCCCGGCGGTTTTTTGCCTTCCTCTGCAGTTCTCAGCACGGCCCCTTGCCACCATTTCTTTGGGCCATTTGGCCTGGGAGCCGGCTGCTCATGCTCCACCATGCTGGCAGCCGCAGCTGCCACTTCTCAGCTCTCCCTGCAGCTAACACAAGCGCCTGGCAGGGACCAGAGCGCTTCTCATGCATCCCTGCCCAAGAAGCACAGCAGCCAAACAAGTTGTGGAAGGCAAAAAGTCTGCTCGTCATCGCTACATGTCACGCTTTGGAAGAGATGCCACGGTACCACTCACCTCTTCTTCCTCTTCTTCCTCTTCTTCTTCTTCTTCTTCTTCTTCTTCTTCTTCTTCTTCCTCTTTTGTGCATGGTCAGTCCCACAACTCCTTGTCAAGGTTCTCCCTCTGCAAGAACCGCGGACAGCTTGGCCTCTGTTCCTGCTGCTGCTCTCTGCAGCTCTGGGACTTGCCTTTGCCAGCCTGCAAGGGATCTTTTCTCATGCTAAACTGAAGAATGCCTCAGCCTACTCCTGGCTGCACTTGGACTTGAGCTAATGCTTGTGAGCCTGGGTTCTGAAACAGAGTCACAAAGGGAAAAAAAATGACATGAAATAACATAACATGAATTAACATAAAATCAAGAAAATTCATAAATTAACAACAAAATAAAATCAAATTCATTGTGTTCTGTGTCCTTGACATTGATTTTGGAACTGAAAACCCTCTGTCCTTTCAGGCAAACAGTCTCTTAGATATTGGACTGGCGGGCAGGAGAGAAGAGGAGAGGAGAGGAGAGGAGAGGAGAGGAGAGGAGAGGAGAGGAGAGGAGAGGAGAGGAGAGGAGAGGAGAGGAGAGGAGAGCAGTTCTGCTCTGTCACGCCTGCAGTTCTGCGTGACAAGCCCTGAGCGAGCCCTGAGGCCTCCATACATGATACTACAGGCAGTATTGCTACTGGAAGGAAGGCTGCACTGGCAACAAATCCACACTGTCTTTTTGCAAAAAAGGGACTCTATTAGGTTGCTTACTCCCCTATTTTGTAGGTACAGGGACTGATTTGGAGACAGCACCCCAAAGGCTTCCTCCAACGGGCTGCACATATGCGGCTGTGTCACCCCCATGTCACAATGCCAGCACCCGGCAACGCAGTGGTCACCAGGCCCCACGCACGATCCAGAGGAGCAGCCTCCCGTGTCCACTGCCAGAGCTGGCCCGGGGGCAGCCCCAGCACATCTGACAGGAAGCACTTGAGGAGCTGCTGGAATCACAGGCCAGGGGCTGAGGGAAGAAAACCTTGCATGAGGCTGCTGGAGGTTCTCCGCTGCAAGACAATCTGCTGGCAGGGCCACCTTCCAAGCTCGGCTCATGGATGCAAATCCTTTTCAACTGGATAGCAGTGGCAAGACCAAGGCAATTCCTTCTTGAGGAGCACTGCGCAGCTCACCATCCTCATCTCCTACAGAGCAACGCTCAGGAGCCCTAAGAGATAGGATGTCGAGGGCTTGCAAGGGCTTGCAAGGGCTTGCAGTGCTTTGGAACACCCACTGGTGTCCTACACAGGGACAGCAAGGATTCTTGCCCACAAGGTCTATCAGCTCAGAGGCACTTGGGCACTCTGGCAAGTCCGCCAGATAGCTCCAGCTCAAGGGAGGATAGGGCTTGGGCAGCTCCTGGGAAGCATGAGCAGCCTGTGGGACAAGGAGCCAGGTCTGGCTCACATGCTCAGGGAACAGCCCATGGCCAGCACTGGGCTCAGCAAGGAACTTTTTCCCCCGGGGCACCTTGGCACTGGTCCCCGGCGGTTTTTTGCCTTCCTCTGCAGTTCTCAGCACGGCCCCTTGCCACCATTTCTTTGGGCCATTTGGCCTGGGAGCCGGCTGCTCATGCTCCACCATGCTGGCAGCCGCAGCTGCCACTTCTCAGCTCTCCCTGCAGCTAACACAAGCGCCTGGCAGGGACCAGAGCGCTTCTCATGCATCCCTGCCCAAGAAGCACAGCAGCCAAACAAGTTGTGGAAGGCAAAAAGTCTGCTCGTCATCGCTACATGTCACGCTTTGGAAGAGATGCCACGGTACCACTCACCTCTTCTTCCTCTTCTTCCTCTTCTTCTTCTTCTTCTTCTTCTTCTTCTTCTTCTTCTTCCTCTTTTGTGCATGGTCAGTCCCACAACTCCTTGTCAAGGTTCTCCCTCTGCAGGAACCGCGGACAGCTTGGCCTCTATTCCTGCTGCTGCTCTCTGCAGCTCTGGGACTTGCCTTTGCCAGCCTGCAAGGGATCTTTTCTCAGGCTAAACTGAAGAATGCCTCAGCCTACTCCTGGCTACACTTGGGCTTGAGCTAATGCTTGTGAGCCTGGGTTCTGAAACAGAGTCACAAAGGGAAAAAAAATGACATGAAATAACATAACATGAATTAACATAAAATCAAGAAAATTCATAAATTAACAACAAAATAAAATCAAATTCATTGTGTTCTGTGTCCTTGACATTGATTTTGGAACTGAAAACCCTCTGTCCTTTCAGGCAAACAGTCTCTTAGATATTGGACTGGCGGGCAGGAGAGAAGAGGAGAGGAGAGGAGAGGAGAGGAGAGGAGAGGAGAGGAGAGGAGAGGAGAGGAGAGGAGAGGAGAGGAGAGGAGAGGAGAGGAGAGGAGAGGAGAGGAGAGGAGAGGGAGGAGAGGAGAGGAGAGGAGAGGAGAGGAGAGGAGAGGAGAGGAGAGGAGAGGAGAGGAGAGGAGAGGAGAGGAGAGGAGAGGAGAGGAGAGGAGAGGAGAGCAGTTCTGCTCTGTCACGCCTGCAGTTCTGCGTGACAAGCCCTGAGCGAGCCCTGAGGCCTCCATACATGATACTACAGGCAGTATTGCTACTGGAAGGAAGGCTGCACTGGCAACAAATCCACACTGTCTTTTTGCAAAAAAGGGACTCTATTAGGTTGCTTACTCCCCTATTTTGTAGGTACAGGGACTGATTTGGAGACAGCACCCCAAAGGCTTCCTCCAACGGGCTGCACATATGCGGCTGTGTCACCCCCATGTCACAATGCCAGCACCCGGCAACGCAGTGGTCACCAGGCCCCACGCACGATCCAGAGGAGCAGCCTCCCGTGTCCACTGCCAGAGCTGGCGCGGGGGCAGCCCCAGCACATCTGACAGGAAGCACTTGAGGAGCTGCTGGAATCACAGGCCAGGGGCTGAGGGAAGAAAACCTTGCATGAGGCTGCTGGAGGTTCTCCGCTGCAAGACAATCTGCTGGCAGGGCCACCTTCCAAGCTCGGCTCATGGATGCAAATCCTTTTCAACTGGATAGCAGTGGCAAGACCAAGGCAATTCCTTCTTGAGGAGCACTGCACAGCTCACCATCCTCATCTCCTACAGAGCAACGCTCAGGAGCCCTAAGAGATAGGATGTCGAGGGCTTGCAAGGGCTTGCAAGGGCTTGCAGTGCTTTGGAACACCCACTGGTGTCCTACACAGGGACAGCAAGGATTCTTGCCCACAAGGTCTATCAGCTCAGAGGCACTTGGGCACTCTGGCAAGTCCGCCAGATAGCTCCAGCTCAAGGGAGGATAGGGCTTGGGCAGCTCCTGGGAAGCATGAGCAGCCTGTGGGACAAGGAGCCAGGTCTGGCTCACATGCTCAGGGAACAGCCCATGGCCAGCACTGGGCTCAGCAAGGAACTTTTTCCCCCGGGGCACCTTGGCACTGGTCCCCGGCGGTTTTTTGCCTTCCTCTGCAGTTCTCAGCACGGCCCCTTGCCACCATTTCTTTGGGCCATTTGGCCTGGGAGCCGGCTGCTCATGCTCCACCATGCTGGCAGCCGCAGCTGCCACTTCTCAGCTCTCCCTGCAGCTAACACAAGCGCCTGGCAGGGACCAGAGCGCTTCTCATGCATCCCTGCCCAAGAAGCACAGCAGCCAAACAAGTTGTGGAAGGCAAAAAGTCTGCTCGTCATCGCTACATGTCACGCTTTGGAAGAGATGCCACGGTACCACTCACCTCTTCTTCCTCTTCTTCCTCTTCTTCTTCTTCTTCTTCTTCTTCTTCTTCTTCTTCTTCTTCCTCTTTTGTGCATGGTCAGTCCCACAACTCCTTGTCAAGGTTCTCCCTCTGCAGGAACCGCGGACAGCTTGGCCTCTATTCCTGCTGCTGCTCTCTGCAGCTCTGGGACTTGCCTTTGCCAGCCTGCAAGGGATCTTTTCTCAGGCTAAACTGAAGAATGCCTCAGCCTACTCCTGGCTACACTTGGGCTTGAGCTAATGCTTGTGAGCCTGGGTTCTGAAACAGAGTCACAAAGGGAAAAAAAATGACATGAAATAACATAACATGAATTAACATAAAATCAAGAAAATTCATAAATTAACAACAAAATAAAATCAAATTCATTGTGTTCTGTGTCCTTGACATTGATTTTGGAACTGAAAACCCTCTGTCCTTTCAGGCAAACAGTCTCTTAGATATTGGACTGGCGGGCAGGAGAGAAGAGGAGAGGAGAGGAGAGGAGAGGAGAGGAGAGGAGAGGAGAGGAGAGGAGAGGAGAGGAGAGGAGAGGAGAGGAGAGGAGAGGAGAGGAGAGGAGAGGAGAGGAGAGGAGAGGAGAGGAGAGGAGAGCAGTTCTGCTCTGTCACGCCTGCAGTTCTGCGTGACAAGCCCTGAGCGAGCCCTGAGGCCTCCATACATGATACTACAGGCAGTATTGCTACTGGAAGGAAGGCTGCACTGGCAACAAATCCACACTGTCTTTTTGCAAAAAAGGGACTCTATTAGGTTGCTTACTCCCCTATTTTGTAGGTACAGGGACTGATTTGGAGACAGCACCCCAAAGGCTTCCTCCAACGGGCTGCACATATGCGGCTGTGTCACCCCCATGTCACAATGCCAGCACCCGGCAACGCAGTGGTCACCAGGCCCCACGCACGATCCAGAGGAGCAGCCTCCCGTGTCCACTGCCAGAGCTGGCGCGGGGGCAGCCCCAGCACATCTGACAGGAAGCACTTGAGGAGCTGCTGGAATCACAGGCCAGGGGCTGAGGGAAGAAAACCTTGCATGAGGCTGCTGGAGGTTCTCCGCTGCAAGACAATCTGCTGGCAGGGCCACCTTCCAAGCTCGGCTCATGGATGCAAATCCTTTTCAACTGGATAGCAGTGGCAAGACCAAGGCAATTCCTTCTTGAGGAGCACTGCACAGCTCACCATCCTCATCTCCTACAGAGCAACGCTCAGGAGCCCTAAGAGATAGGATGTCGAGGGCTTGCAAGGGCTTGCAAGGGCTTGCAGTGCTTTGGAACACCCACTGGTGTCCTACACAGGGACAGCAAGGATTCTTGCCCACAAGGTCTATCAGCTCAGAGGCACTTGGGCACTCTGGCAAGTCCGCCAGATAGCTCCAGCTCAAGGGAGGATAGGGCTTGGGCAGCTCCTGGGAAGCATGAGCAGCCTGTGGGACAAGGAGCCAGCTCTGGCTCACATGCTCAGGGAACAGCCCATGGCCAGCACTGGGCTCAGCAAGGAACTTTTTCCCCCGGGGCACCTTGGCACTGGTCCCCGGCGGTTTTTTGCCTTCCTCTGCAGTTCTCAGCACGGCCCCTTGCCACCATTTCTTTGGGCCATTTGGCCTGGGAGCCGGCTGCTCATGCTCCACCATGCTGGCAGCCGCAGCTGCCACTTCTCAGCTCTCCCTGCAGCTAACACAAGCGCCTGGCAGGGACCAGAGCGCTTCTCATGCATCCCTGCCCAAGAAGCACAGCAGCCAAACAAGTTGTGGAAGGCAAAAAGTCTGCTCGTCATCGCTACATGTCACGCTTTGGAAGAGATGCCACGGTACCACTCACCTCTTCTTCCTCTTCTTCCTCTTCTTCTTCTTCTTCTTCTTCTTCTTCTTCTTCTTCCTCTTTTGTGCATGGTCAGTCCCACAACTCCTTGTCAAGGTTCTCCCTCTGCAGGAACCGCGGACAGCTTGGCCTCTATTCCTGCTGCTGCTCTCTGCAGCTCTGGGACTTGCCTTTGCCAGCCTGCAAGGGATCTTTTCTCAGGCTAAACTGAAGAATGCCTCAGCCTACTCCTGGCTACACTTGGGCTTGAGCTAATGCTTGTGAGCCTGGGTTCTGAAACAGAGTCACAAAGGGAAAAAAAATGACATGAAATAACATAACATGAATTAACATAAAATCAAGAAAATTCATAAATTAACAACAAAATAAAATCAAATTCATTGTGTTCTGTGTCCTTGACATTGATTTTGGAACTGAAAACCCTCTGTCCTTTCAGGCAAACAGTCTCTTAGATATTGGACTGGCGGGCAGGAGAGAAGAGGAGAGGAGAGGAGAGGAGAGGAGAGGAGAGGAGAGGAGAGGAGAGGAGAGGAGAGGAGAGGAGAGGAGAGGAGAGGAGAGGAGAGGAGAGGAGAGGAGAGGAGAGGAGAGGAGAGGAGAGGAGAGCAGTTCTGCTCTGTCACGCCTGCAGTTCTGCGTGACAAGCCCTGAGCGAGCCCTGAGGCCTCCATACATGATACTACAGGCAGTATTGCTACTGGAAGGAAGGCTGCACTGGCAACAAATCCACACTGTCTTTTTGCAAAAAAGGGACTCTATTAGGTTGCTTACTCCCCTATTTTGTAGGTACAGGGACTGATTTGGAGACAGCACCCCAAAGGCTTCCTCCAACGGGCTGCACATATGCGGCTGTGTCACCCCCATGTCACAATGCCAGCACCCGGCAACGCAGTGGTCACCAGGCCCCACGCACGATCCAGAGGAGCAGCCTCCCGTGTCCACTGCCAGAGCTGGCCCGGGGGCAGCCCCAGCACATCTGACAGGAAGCACTTGAGGAGCTGCTGGAATCACAGGCCAGGGGCTGAGGGAAGAAAACCTTGCATGAGGCTGCTGGAGGTTCTCCGCTGCAAGACAATCTGCTGGCAGGGCCACCTTCCAAGCTCGGCTCATGGATGCAAATCCTTTTCAACTGGATAGCAGTGGCAAGACCAAGGCAATTCCTTCTTGAGGAGCACTGCACAGCTCACCATCCTCATCTCCTACAGAGCAACGCTCAGGAGCCCTAAGAGATAGGATGTCGAGGGCTTGCAAGGGCTTGCAAGGGCTTGCAGTGCTTTGGAACACCCACTGGTGTCCTACACAGGGACAGCAAGGATTCTTGCCCACAAGGTCTATCAGCTCAGAGGCACTTGGGCACTCTGGCAAGTCCGCCAGATAGCTCCAGCTCAAGGGAGGATAGGGCTTGGGCAGCTCCTGGGAAGCATGAGCAGCCTGTGGGACAAGGAGCCAGGTCTGGCTCACATGCTCAGGGAACAGCCCATGGCCAGCACTGGGCTCAGCAAGGAACTTTTTCCCCTGGGGCACCTTGGCACTGGTCCCCGGCGGTTTTTTGCCTTCCTCTGCAGTTCTCAGCACGGCCCCTTGCCACCATTTCTTTGGGCCATTTGGCCTGGGAGCCGGCTGCTCATGCTCCACCATGCTGGCAGCCGCAGCTGCCACTTCTCAGCTCTCCCTGCAGCTAACACAAGCGCCTGGCAGGGACCAGAGCGCTTCTCATGCATCCCTGCCCAAGAAGCACAGCAGCCAAACAAGTTGTGGAAGGCAAAAAGTCTGCTCGTCATCGCTACATGTCACGCTTTGGAAGAGATGCCACGGTACCACTCACCTCTTCTTCCTCTTCTTCCTCTTCTTCTTCTTCTTCTTCTTCTTCTTCTTCTTCTTCCTCTTTTGTGCATGGTCAGTCTTGTCAAGGTTCTCCCTCTGCAAGAACCGCGGACAGCTTGGCCTCTATTCCTGCTGCTGCTCTCTGCAGCTCTGGGACTTGCCTTTGCCAGCCTGCAAGGGATCTTTTCTCAGGCTAAACTGAAGAATGCCTCAGCCTACTCCTGGCTACACTTGGGCTTGAGCTAATGCTTGTGAGCCTGGGTTCTGAAACAGAGTCACAAAGGGAAAAAAAATGACATGAAATAACATAACATGAATTAACATAAAATCAAGAAAATTCATAAATTAACAACAAAATAAAATCAAATTCATTGTGTTCTGTGTCCTTGACATTGATTTTGGAACTGAAAACCCTCTGTCCTTTCAGGCAAACAGTCTCTTAGATATTGGACTGGCGGGCAGGAGAGAAGAGGAGAGGAGAGGAGAGGAGAGGAGAGGAGAGGAGAGGAGAGGAGAGGAGAGGAGAGGAGAGGAGAGGAGAGGGGAGGAGAGGAGAGGAGAGGAGAGGAGAGGAGAGGAGAGGAGAGGAGAGGAGAGGAGAGGAGAGGAGAGGAGAGGAGAGGAGAGGAGAGGAGAGGAGAGCAGTTCTGCTCTGTCACGCCTGCAGTTCTGCGTGACAAGCCCTGAGCGAGCCCTGAGGCCTCCATACATGATACTACAGGCAGTATTGCTACTGGAAGGAAGGCTGCACTGGCAACAAATCCACACTGTCTTTTTGCAAAAAAGGGACTCTATTAGGTTGCTTACTCCCCTATTTTGTATGTACAGGGACTGATTTGGAGACAGCACCCCAAAGGCTTCCTCCAACGGGCTGCACATATGCGGCTGTGTCACCCCCATGTCACAATGCCAGCACCCGGCAACGCAGTGGTCACCAGGCCCCACGCACGATCCAGAGGAGCAGCCTCCCGTGTCCACTGCCAGAGCTGGCGCGGGGGCAGCCCCAGCACATCTGACAGGAAGCACTTGAGGAGCTGCTGGAATCACAGGCCAGGGGCTGAGGGAAGAAAACCTTGCATGAGGCTGCTGGAGGTTCTCCGCTGCAAGACAATCTGCTGGCAGGGCCACCTTCCAAGCTCGGCTCATGGATGCAAATCCTTTTCAACTGGATAGCAGTGGCAAGACCAAGGCAATTCCTTCTTGAGGAGCACTGCACAGCTCACCATCCTCATCTCCTACAGAGCAACGCTCAGGAGCCCTAAGAGATAGGATGTCGAGGGCTTGCAAGGGCTTGCAAGGGCTTGCAGTGCTTTGGAACACCCACTGGTGTCCTACACAGGGACAGCAAGGATTCTTGCCCACAAGGTCTATCAGCTCAGAGGCACTTGGGCACTCTGGCAAGTCCGCCAGATAGCTCCAGCTCAAGGGAGGATAGGGCTTGGGCAGCTCCTGGGAAGCATGAGCAGCCTGTGGGACAAGGAGCCAGGTCTGGCTCACATGCTCAGGGAACAGCCCATGGCCAGCACTGGGCTCAGCAAGGAACTTTTTCCCCCGGGGCACCTTGGCACTGGTCCCCGGCGGTTTTTTGCCTTCCTCTGCAGTTCTCAGCACGGCCCCTTGCCACCATTTCTTTGGGCCATTTGGCCTGGGAGCCGGCTGCTCATGCTCCACCATGCTGGCAGCCGCAGCTGCCACTTCTCAGCTCTCCCTGCAGCTAACACAAGCGCCTGGCAGGGACCAGAGCGCTTCTCATGCATCCCTGCCCAAGAAGCACAGCAGCCAAACAAGTTGTGGAAGGCAAAAAGTCTGCTCGTCATCGCTACATGTCACGCTTTGGAAGAGATGCCACGGTACCACTCACCTCTTCTTCCTCTTCTTCCTCTTCTTCTTCTTCTTCTTCTTCTTCTTCTTCTTCTTCTTCCTCTTTTGTGCATGGTCAGTCCCACAACTCCTTGTCAAGGTTCTCCCTCTGCAGGAACCGCGGACAGCTTGGCCTCTATTCCTGCTGCTGCTCTCTGCAGCTCTGGGACTTGCCTTTGCCAGCCTGCAAGGGATCTTTTCTCAGGCTAAACTGAAGAATGCCTCAGCCTACTCCTGGCTACACTTGGGCTTGAGCTAATGCTTGTGAGCCTGGGTTCTGAAACAGAGTCACAAAGGGAAAAAAAATGACATGAAATAACATAACATGAATTAACATAAAATCAAGAAAATTCATAAATTAACAACAAAATAAAATCAAATTCATTGTGTTCTGTGTCCTTGACATTGATTTTGGAACTGAAAACCCTCTGTCCTTTCAGGCAAACAGTCTCTTAGATATTGGACTGGCGGGCAGGAGAGAAGAGGAGAGGAGAGGAGAGGAGAGGAGAGGAGAGGAGAGGAGAGGAGAGGAGAGGAGAGGAGAGGAGAGGGGAGGAGAGGAGAGGAGAGGAGAGGAGAGGAGAGGAGAGGAGAGGAGAGGAGAGGAGAGGAGAGGAGAGGAGAGGAGAGGAGAGGAGAGGAGAGGAGAGCAGTTCTGCTCTGTCACGCCTGCAGTTCTGCGTGACAAGCCCTGAGCGAGCCCTGAGGCCTCCATACATGATACTACAGGCAGTATTGCTACTGGAAGGAAGGCTGCACTGGCAACAAATCCACACTGTCTTTTTGCAAAAAAGGGACTCTATTAGGTTGCTTACTCCCCTATTTTGTATGTACAGGGACTGATTTGGAGACAGCACCCCAAAGGCTTCCTCCAACGGGCTGCACATATGCGGCTGTGTCACCCCCATGTCACAATGCCAGCACCCGGCAACGCAGTGGTCACCAGGCCCCACGCACGATCCAGAGGAGCAGCCTCCCGTGTCCACTGCCAGAGCTGGCGCGGGGGCAGCCCCAGCACATCTGACAGGAAGCACTTGAGGAGCTGCTGGAATCACAGGCCAGGGGCTGAGGGAAGAAAACCTTGCATGAGGCTGCTGGAGGTTCTCCGCTGCAAGACAATCTGCTGGCAGGGCCACCTTCCAAGCTCGGCTCATGGATGCAAATCCTTTTCAACTGGATAGCAGTGGCAAGACCAAGGCAATTCCTTCTTGAGGAGCACTGCACAGCTCACCATCCTCATCTCCTACAGAGCAACGCTCAGGAGCCCTAAGAGATAGGATGTCGAGGGCTTGCAAGGGCTTGCAAGGGCTTGCAGTGCTTTGGAACACCCACTGGTGTCCTACACAGGGACAGCAAGGATTCTTGCCCACAAGGTCTATCAGCTCAGAGGCACTTGGGCACTCTGGCAAGTCCGCCAGATAGCTCCAGCTCAAGGGAGGATAGGGCTTGGGCAGCTCCTGGGAAGCATGAGCAGCCTGTGGGACAAGGAGCCAGGTCTGGCTCACATGCTCAGGGAACAGCCCATGGCCAGCACTGGGCTCAGCAAGGAACTTTTTCCCCCGGGGCACCTTGGCACTGGTCCCCGGCGGTTTTTTGCCTTCCTCTGCAGTTCTCAGCACGGCCCCTTGCCACCATTTCTTTGGGCCATTTGGCCTGGGAGCCGGCTGCTCATGCTCCACCATGCTGGCAGCCGCAGCTGCCACTTCTCAGCTCTCCCTGCAGCTAACACAAGCGCCTGGCAGGGACCAGAGCGCTTCTCATGCATCCCTGCCCAAGAAGCACAGCAGCCAAACAAGTTGTGGAAGGCAAAAAGTCTGCTCGTCATCGCTACATGTCACGCTTTGGAAGAGATGCCACGGTACCACTCACCTCTTCTTCCTCTTCTTCCTCTTCTTCTTCTTCTTCTTCTTCTTCTTCTTCTTCTTCTTCTTCTTCTTCCTCTTTTGTGCATGGTCAGTCCCACAACTCCTTGTCAAGGTTCTCCCTCTGCAGGAACCGCGGACAGCTTGGCCTCTATTCCTGCTGCTGCTCTCTGCAGCTCTGGGACTTGCCTTTGCCAGCCTGCAAGGGATCTTTTCTCAGGCTAAACTGAAGAATGCCTCAGCCTACTCCTGGCTACACTTGGGCTTGAGCTAATGCTTGTGAGCCTGGGTTCTGAAACAGAGTCACAAAGGGAAAAAAAATGACATGAAATAACATAACATGAATTAACATAAAATCAAGAAAATTCATAAATTAACAACAAAATAAAATCAAATTCATTGTGTTCTGTGTCCTTGACATTGATTTTGGAACTGAAAACCCTCTGTCCTTTCAGGCAAACAGTCTCTTAGATATTGGACTGGCGGGCAGGAGAGAAGAGGAGAGGAGAGGAGAGGAGAGGAGAGGAGAGGAGAGGAGAGGGGAGGAGAGGAGAGGAGAGGAGAGGAGAGGAGAGGAGAGGAGAGGAGAGGAGAGGAGAGGAGAGGAGAGGAGAGGAGAGGAGAGGAGAGGAGAGGAGAGGAGAGGAGAGGGGAGGAGAGGAGAGGAGAGGAGAGGAGAGGAGAGGAGAGGAGAGGAGAGGAGAGGAGAGGAGAGGAGAGGAGAGGAGAGGAGAGGAGAGGAGAGGAGAGGAGAGGAGAGGGGAGGAGAGGAGAGGAGAGGAGAGGAGAGGAGAGGAGAGGAGAGGAGAGGAGAGGAGAGGAGAGGAGAGGAGAGGAGAGGAGAGCAGTTCTGCTCTGTCAGGCCTGCAGTTCTGCGTGACAAGCCCTGAGCGAGCCCTGAGGCCTCCATACATGATACTACAGGCAGTATTGCTACTGGAAGGAAGGCTGCACTGGCAACAAATCCACACTGTCTTTTTGCAAAAAAGGGACTCTATTAGGTTGCTTACTCCCCTATTTTGTAGGTACAGGGACTGATTTGGAGACAGCACCCCAAAGGCTTCCTCCAACGGGCTGCACATATGCGGCTGTGTCACCCCCATGTCACAATGCCAGCACCCGGCAACGCAGTGGTCACCAGGCCCCACGCACGATCCAGAGGAGCAGCCTCCCGTGTCCACTGCCAGAGCTGGCGCGGGGGCAGCCCCAGCACATCTGACAGGAAGCACTTGAGGAGCTGCTGGAATCACAGGCCAGGGGCTGAGGGAAGAAAACCTTGCATGAGGCTGCTGGAGGTTCTCCGCTGCAAGACAATCTGCTGGCAGGGCCACCTTCCAAGCTCGGCTCATGGATGCAAATCCTTTTCAACTGGATAGCAGTGGCAAGACCAAGGCAATTCCTTCTTGAGGAGCACTGCACAGCTCACCATCCTCATCTCCTACAGAGCAACGCTCAGGAGCCCTAAGAGATAGGATGTCGAGGGCTTGCAAGGGCTTGCAAGGGCTTGCAGTGCTTTGGAACACCCACTGGTGTCCTACACAGGGACAGCAAGGATTCTTGCCCACAAGGTCTATCAGCTCAGAGGCACTTGGGCACTCTGGCAAGTCCGCCAGATAGCTCCAGCTCAAGGGAGGATAGGGCTTGGGCAGCTCCTGGGAAGCATGAGCAGCCTGTGGGACAAGGAGCCAGGTCTGGCTCACATGCTCAGGGAACAGCCCATGGCCAGCACTGGGCTCAGCAAGGAACTTTTTCCCCCGGGGCACCTTGGCACTGGTCCCCGGCGGTTTTTTGCCTTCCTCTGCAGTTCTCAGCACGGCCCCTTGCCACCATTTCTTTGGGCCATTTGGCCTGGGAGCCGGCTGCTCATGCTCCACCATGCTGGCAGCCGCAGCTGCCACTTCTCAGCTCTCCCTGCAGCTAACACAAGCGCCTGGCAGGGACCAGAGCGCTTCTCATGCATCCCTGCCCAAGAAGCACAGCAGCCAAACAAGTTGTGGAAGGCAAAAAGTCTGCTCGTCATCGCTACATGTCACGCTTTGGAAGAGATGCCACGGTACCACTCACCTCTTCTTCCTCTTCTTCCTCTTCTTCTTCTTCTTCTTCTTCTTCTTCTTCTTCTTCTTCCTCTTTTGTGCATGGTCAGTCCCACAACTCCTTGTCAAGGTTCTCCCTCTGCAGGAACCGCGGACAGCTTGGCCTCTATTCCTGCTGCTGCTCTCTGCAGCTCTGGGACTTGCCTTTGCCAGCCTGCAAGGGATCTTTTCTCAGGCTAAACTGAAGAATGCCTCAGCCTACTCCTGGCTACACTTGGGCTTGAGCTAATGCTTGTGAGCCTGGGTTCTGAAACAGAGTCACAAAGGGAAAAAAAATGACATGAAATAACATAACATGAATTAACATAAAATCAAGAAAATTCATAAATTAACAACAAAATAAAATCAAATTCATTGTGTTCTGTGTCCTTGACATTGATTTTGGAACTGAAAACCCTCTGTCCTTTCAGGCAAACAGTCTCTTAGATATTGGACTGGCGGGCAGGAGAGAAGAGGAGAGGAGAGGAGAGGAGAGGAGAGGAGAGGAGAGGAGAGGAGAGGAGAGGAGAGGAGAGGAGAGGAGAGGGGAGGAGAGGAGAGGAGAGGAGAGGAGAGGAGAGGAGAGGAGAGGAGAGGAGAGGAGAGGAGAGGAGAGGAGAGGAGAGCAGTTCTGCTCTGTCACGCCTGCAGTTCTGCGTGACAAGCCCTGAGCGAGCCCTGAGGCCTCCATACATGATACTACAGGCAGTATTGCTACTGGAAGGAAGGCTGCACTGGCAACAAATCCACACTGTCTTTTTGCAAAAAAGGGACTCTATTAGGTTGCTTACTCCCCTATTTTGTAGGTACAGGGACTGATTTGGAGACAGCACCCCAAAGGCTTCCTCCAACGGGCTGCACATATGCGGCTGTGTCACCCCCATGTCACAATGCCAGCACCCGGCAACGCAGTGGTCACCAGGCCCCACGCACGATCCAGAGGAGCAGCCTCCCGTGTCCACTGCCAAAGCTGGCGCGGGGGCAGCCCCAGCACATCTGACAGGAAGCACTTGAGGAGCTGCTGGAATCACAGGCCAGGGGCTGAGGGAAGAAAACCTTGCATGAGGCTGCTGGAGGTTCTCTGCTGCAAGACAATCTGCTGGCAGGGCCACCTTCCAAGCTCGGCTCATGGATGCAAATCCTTTTCAACTGGATAGCAGTGGCAAGACCAAGGCAATTCCTTCTTGAGGAGCACTGCACAGCTCACCATCCTCATCTCCTACAGAGCAACGCTCAGGAGCCCTAAGAGATAGGATGTCGAGGGCTTGCAAGGGCTTGCAAGGGCTTGCAGTGCTTTGGAACACCCACTGGTGTCCTACACAGGGACAGCAAGGATTCTTGCCCACAAGGTCTATCAGCTCAGAGGCACTTGGGCACTCTGGCAAGTCCGCCAGATAGCTCCAGCTCAAGGGAGGATAGGGCTTGGGCAGCTCCTGGGAAGCATGAGCAGCCTGTGGGACAAGGAGCCAGGTCTGGCTCACATGCTCAGGGAACAGCCCATGGCCAGCACTGGGCTCAGCAAGGAACTTTTTCCCCCGGGGCACCTTGGCACTGGTCCCCGGCGGTTTTTTGCCTTCCTCTGCAGTTCTCAGCACGGCCCCTTGCCACCATTTCTTTGGGCCATTTGGCCTGGGAGCCGGCTGCTCATGCTCCACCATGCTGGCAGCCGCAGCTGCCACTTCTCAGCTCTCCCTGCAGCTAACACAAGCGCCTGGCAGGGACCAGAGCGCTTCTCATGCATCCCTGCCCAAGAAGCACAGCAGCCAAACAAGTTGTGGAAGGCAAAAAGTCTGCTCGTCATCGCTACATGTCACGCTTTGGAAGAGATGCCACGGTACCACTCACCTCTTCTTCCTCTTCTTCCTCTTCTTCTTCTTCTTCTTCTTCTTCTTCTTCTTCTTCTTCCTCTTTTGTGCATGGTCAGTCCCACAACTCCTTGTCAAGGTTCTCCCTCTGCAGGAACCGCGGACAGCTTGGCCTCTATTCCTGCTGCTGCTCTCTGCAGCTCTGGGACTTGCCTTTGCCAGCCTGCAAGGGATCTTTTCTCAGGCTAAACTGAAGAATGCCTCAGCCTACTCCTGGCTACACTTGGGCTTGAGCTAATGCTTGTGAGCCTGGGTTCTGAAACAGAGTCACAAAGGGAAAAAAAATGACATGAAATAACATAACATGAATTAACATAAAATCAAGAAAATTCATAAATTAACAACAAAATAAAATCAAATTCATTGTGTTCTGTGTCCTTGACATTGATTTTGGAACTGAAAACCCTCTGTCCTTTCAGGCAAACAGTCTCTTAGATATTGGACTGGCGGGCAGGAGAGAAGAGGAGAGGAGAGGAGAGGAGAGGAGAGGAGAGGAGAGGAGAGGAGAGGAGAGGAGAGGAGAGGAGAGGAGAGGAGAGGAGAGGAGAGGAGAGGAGAGGAGAGGAGAGGAGAGGAGAGGAGAGGAGAGCAGTTCTGCTCTGTCACGCCTGCAGTTCTGCGTGACAAGCCCTGAGCGAGCCCTGAGGCCTCCATACATGATACTACAGGCAGTATTGCTACTGGAAGGAAGGCTGCACTGGCAACAAATCCACACTGTCTTTTTGCAAAAAAGGGACTCTATTAGGTTGCTTACTCCCCTATTTTGTAGGTACAGGGACTGATTTGGAGACAGCACCCCAAAGGCTTCCTCCAACGGGCTGCACATATGCGGCTGTGTCACCCCCATGTCACAATGCCAGCACCCGGCAACGCAGTGGTCACCAGGCCCCACGCACGATCCAGAGGAGCAGCCTCCCGTGTCCACTGCCAGAGCTGGCGCGGGGGCAGCCCCAGCACATCTGACAGGAAGCACTTGAGGAGCTGCTGGAATCACAGGCCAGGGGCTGAGGGAAGAAAACCTTGCATGAGGCTGCTGGAGGTTCTCCGCTGCAAGACAATCTGCTGGCAGGGCCACCTTCCAAGCTCGGCTCATGGATGCAAATCCTTTTCAACTGGATAGCAGTGGCAAGACCAAGGCAATTCCTTCTTGAGGAGCACTGCACAGCTCACCATCCTCATCTCCTACAGAGCAACGCTCAGGAGCCCTAAGAGATAGGATGTCGAGGGCTTGCAAGGGCTTGCAAGGGCTTGCAGTGCTTTGGAACACCCACTGGTGTCCTACACAGGGACAGCAAGGATTCTTGCCCACAAGGTCTATCAGCTCAGAGGCACTTGGGCACTCTGGCAAGTCCGCCAGATAGCTCCAGCTCAAGGGAGGATAGGGCTTGGGCAGCTCCTGGGAAGCATGAGCAGCCTGTGGGACAAGGAGCCAGGTCTGGCTCACATGCTCAGGGAACAGCCCATGGCCAGCACTGGGCTCAGCAAGGAACTTTTTCCCCCGGGGCACCTTGGCACTGGTCCCCGGCGGTTTTTTGCCTTCCTCTGCAGTTCTCAGCACGGCCCCTTGCCACCATTTCTTTGGGCCATTTGGCCTGGGAGCCGGCTGCTCATGCTCCACCATGCTGGCAGCCGCAGCTGCCACTTCTCAGCTCTCCCTGCAGCTAACACAAGCGCCTGGCAGGGACCAGAGCGCTTCTCATGCATCCCTGCCCAAGAAGCACAGCAGCCAAACAAGTTGTGGAAGGCAAAAAGTCTGCTCGTCATCGCTACATGTCACGCTTTGGAAGAGATGCCACGGTACCACTCACCTCTTCTTCCTCTTCTTCCTCTTCTTCTTCTTCTTCTTCTTCTTCTTCTTCTTCTTCTTCCTCTTTTGTGCATGGTCAGTCCCACAACTCCTTGTCAAGGTTCTCCCTCTGCAAGAACCGCGGACAGCTTGGCCTCTATTCCTGCTGCTGCTCTCTGCAGCTCTGGGACTTGCCTTTGCCAGCCTGCAAGGGATCTTTTCTCATGCTAAACTGAAGAATGCCTCAGCCTACTCCTGGCTGCACTTGGACTTGAGCTAATGCTTGTGAGCCTGGGTTCTGAAACAGAGTCACAAAGGGAAAAAAAATGACATGAAATAACATAACATGAATTAACATAAAATCAAGAAAATTCATAAATTAACAACAAAATAAAATCAAATTCATTGTGTTCTGTGTCCTTGACATTGATTTTGGAACTGAAAACCCTCTGTCCTTTCAGGCAAACAGTCTCTTAGATATTGGACTGGCGGGCAGGAGAGAAGAGGAGAGGAGAGGAGAGGAGAGGAGAGGAGAGGAGAGGAGAGGAGAGGGGAGGAGAGGAGAGGAGAGGAGAGGAGAGGAGAGGAGAGGAGAGGAGAGGAGAGGAGAGGAGAGGAGAGGAGAGGAGAGGAGAGGAGAGGAGAGCAGTTCTGCTCTGTCAGGCCTGCAGTTCTGCGTGACAAGCCCTGAGCGAGCCCTGAGGCCTCCATACATGATACTACAGGCAGTATTGCTACTGGAAGGAAGGCTGCACTGGCAACAAATCCACACTGTCTTTTTGCAAAAAAGGGACTCTATTAGGTTGCTTACTCCCCTATTTTGTAGGTACAGGGACTGATTTGGAGACAGCACCCCAAAGGCTTCCTCCAACGGGCTGCACATATGCGGCTGTGTCACCCCCATGTCACAATGCCAGCACCCGGCAACGCAGTGGTCACCAGGCCCCACGCACGATCCAGAGGAGCAGCCTCCCGTGTCCACTGCCAGAGCTGGCGCGGGGGCAGCCCCAGCACATCTGACAGGAAGCACTTGAGGAGCTGCTGGAATCACAGGCCAGGGGCTGAGGGAAGAAAACCTTGCATGAGGCTGCTGGAGGTTCTCCGCTGCAAGACAATCTGCTGGCAGGGCCACCTTCCAAGCTCGGCTCATGGATGCAAATCCTTTTCAACTGGATAGCAGTGGCAAGACCAAGGCAATTCCTTCTTGAGGAGCACTGCACAGCTCACCATCCTCATCTCCTACAGAGCAACGCTCAGGAGCCCTAAGAGATAGGATGTCGAGGGCTTGCAAGGGCTTGCAAGGGCTTGCAGTGCTTTGGAACACCCACTGGTGTCCTACACAGGGACAGCAAGGATTCTTGCCCACAAGGTCTATCAGCTCAGAGGCACTTGGGCACTCTGGCAAGTCCGCCAGATAGCTCCAGCTCAAGGGAGGATAGGGCTTGGGCAGCTCCTGGGAAGCATGAGCAGCCTGTGGGACAAGGAGCCAGGTCTGGCTCACATGCTCAGGGAACAGCCCATGGCCAGCACTGGGCTCAGCAAGGAACTTTTTCCCCCGGGGCACCTTGGCACTGGTCCCCGGCGGTTTTTTGCCTTCCTCTGCAGTTCTCAGCACGGCCCCTTGCCACCATTTCTTTGGGCCATTTGGCCTGGGAGCCGGCTGCTCATGCTCCACCATGCTGGCAGCCGCAGCTGCCACTTCTCAGCTCTCCCTGCAGCTAACACAAGCGCCTGGCAGGGACCAGAGCGCTTCTCATGCATCCCTGCCCAAGAAGCACAGCAGCCAAACAAGTTGTGGAAGGCAAAAAGTCTGCTCGTCATCGCTACATGTCACGCTTTGGAAGAGATGCCACGGTACCACTCACCTCTTCTTCCTCTTCTTCCTCTTCTTCTTCTTCTTCTTCTTCTTCTTCTTCTTCTTCTTCCTCTTTTGTGCATGGTCAGTCCCACAACTCCTTGTCAAGGTTCTCCCTCTGCAAGAACCGCGGACAGCTTGGCCTCTATTCCTGCTGCTGCTCTCTGCAGCTCTGGGACTTGCCTTTGCCAGCCTGCAAGGGATCTTTTCTCATGCTAAACTGAAGAATGCCTCAGCCTACTCCTGGCTGCACTTGGACTTGAGCTAATGCTTGTGAGCCTGGGTTCTGAAACAGAGTCACAAAGGGAAAAAAAATGACATGAAATAACATAACATGAATTAACATAAAATCAAGAAAATTCATAAATTAACAACAAAATAAAATCAAATTCATTGTGTTCTGTGTCCTTGACATTGATTTTGGAACTGAAAACCCTCTGTCCTTTCAGGCAAACAGTCTCTTAGATATTGGACTGGCGGGCAGGAGAGAAGAGGAGAGGAGAGGAGAGGAGAGGAGAGGAGAGGAGAGGAGAGGGGAGGAGAGGAGAGGAGAGGAGAGGAGAGGAGAGGAGAGGAGAGGAGAGGAGAGGAGAGGAGAGGAGAGGAGAGGAGAGGAGAGCAGTTCTGCTCTGTCACGCCTGCAGTTCTGCGTGACAAGCCCTGAGCGAGCCCTGAGGCCTCCATACATGATACTACAGGCAGTATTGCTACTGGAAGGAAGGCTGCACTGGCAACAAATCCACACTGTCTTTTTGCAAAAAAGGGACTCTATTAGGTTGCTTACTCCCCTATTTTGTAGGTACAGGGACTGATTTGGAGACAGCACCCCAAAGGCTTCCTCCAACGGGCTGCACATATGCGGCTGTGTCACCCCCATGTCACAATGCCAGCACCCGGCAACGCAGTGGTCACCAGGCCCCACGCACGATCCAGAGGAGCAGCCTCCCGTGTCCACTGCCAGAGCTGGCGCGGGGGCAGCCCCAGCACATCTGACAGGAAGCACTTGAGGAGCTGCTGGAATCACAGGCCAGGGGCTGAGGGAAGAAAACCTTGCATGAGGCTGCTGGAGGTTCTCCGCTGCAAGACAATCTGCTGGCAGGGCCACCTTCCAAGCTCGGCTCATGGATGCAAATCCTTTTCAACTGGATAGCAGTGGCAAGACCAAGGCAATTCCTTCTTGAGGAGCACTGCACAGCTCACCATCCTCATCTCCTACAGAGCAACGCTCAGGAGCCCTAAGAGATAGGATGTCGAGGGCTTGCAAGGGCTTGCAAGGGCTTGCAGTGCTTTGGAACACCCACTGGTGTCCTACACAGGGACAGCAAGGATTCTTGCCCACAAGGTCTATCAGCTCAGAGGCACTTGGGCACTCTGGCAAGTCCGCCAGATAGCTCCAGCTCAAGGGAGGATAGGGCTTGGGCAGCTCCTGGGAAGCATGAGCAGCCTGTGGGACAAGGAGCCAGGTCTGGCTCACATGCTCAGGGAACAGCCCATGGCCAGCACTGGGCTCAGCAAGGAACTTTTTCCCCCGGGGCACCTTGGCACTGGTCCCCGGCGGTTTTTTGCCTTCCTCTGCAGTTCTCAGCACGGCCCCTTGCCACCATTTCTTTGGGCCATTTGGCCTGGGAGCCGGCTGCTCATGCTCCACCATGCTGGCAGCCGCAGCTGCCACTTCTCAGCTCTCCCTGCAGCTAACACAAGCGCCTGGCAGGGACCAGAGCGCTTCTCATGCATCCCTGCCCAAGAAGCACAGCAGCCAAACAAGTTGTGGAAGGCAAAAAGTCTGCTCGTCATCGCTACATGTCACGCTTTGGAAGAGATGCCACGGTACCACTCACCTCTTCTTCCTCTTCTTCCTCTTCTTCTTCTTCTTCTTCTTCTTCTTCTTCTTCTTCTTCCTCTTTTGTGCATGGTCAGTCCCACAACTCCTTGTCAAGGTTCTCCCTCTGCAAGAACCGCGGACAGCTTGGCCTCTATTCCTGCTGCTGCTCTCTGCAGCTCTGGGACTTGCCTTTGCCAGCCTGCAAGGGATCTTTTCTCATGCTAAACTGAAGAATGCCTCAGCCTACTCCTGGCTGCACTTGGACTTGAGCTAATGCTTGTGAGCCTGGGTTCTGAAACAGAGTCACAAAGGGAAAAAAAATGACATGAAATAACATAACATGAATTAACATAAAATCAAGAAAATTCATAAATTAACAACAAAATAAAATCAAATTCATTGTGTTCTGTGTCCTTGACATTG
>NW_027017436.1:65000-67500 GCF_036013445.1 Caloenas nicobarica | reverse complement strand
ACAAGCGCCTGGCAGGGACCAGAGCGCTTCTCATGCATCCCTGCCCAAGAAGCACAGCAGCCAAACAAGTTGTGGAAGGCAAAAAGTCTGCTCGTCATCGCTACATGTCACGCTTTGGAAGAGATGCCACGGTACCACTCACCTCTTCTTCCTCTTCTTCCTCTTCTTCTTCTTCTTCTTCTTCTTCTTCTTCTTCTTCTTCCTCTTTTGTGCATGGTCAGTCCCACAACTCCTTGTCAAGGTTCTCCCTCTGCAGGAACCGCGGACAGCTTGGCCTCTATTCCTGCTGCTGCTCTCTGCAGCTCTGGGACTTGCCTTTGCCAGCCTGCAAGGGATCTTTTCTCAGGCTAAACTGAAGAATGCCTCAGCCTACTCCTGGCTACACTTGGGCTTGAGCTAATGCTTGTGAGCCTGGGTTCTGAAACAGAGTCACAAAGGGAAAAAAAATGACATGAAATAACATAACATGAATTAACATAAAATCAAGAAAATTCATAAATTAACAACAAAATAAAATCAAATTCATTGTGTTCTGTGTCCTTGACATTGATTTTGGAACTGAAAACCCTCTGTCCTTTCAGGCAAACAGTCTCTTAGATATTGGACTGGCGGGCAGGAGAGAAGAGGAGAGGAGAGGAGAGGAGAGGAGAGGAGAGGAGAGGAGAGGAGAGGAGAGGAGAGGAGAGGAGAGGAGAGGAGAGGAGAGGAGAGGAGAGGAGAGGAGAGGAGAGGAGAGGAGAGGAGAGGAGAGCAGTTCTGCTCTGTCACGCCTGCAGTTCTGCGTGACAAGCCCTGAGCGAGCCCTGAGGCCTCCATACATGATACTACAGGCAGTATTGCTACTGGAAGGAAGGCTGCACTGGCAACAAATCCACACTGTCTTTTTGCAAAAAAGGGACTCTATTAGGTTGCTTACTCCCCTATTTTGTAGGTACAGGGACTGATTTGGAGACAGCACCCCAAAGGCTTCCTCCAACGGGCTGCACATATGCGGCTGTGTCACCCCCATGTCACAATGCCAGCACCCGGCAACGCAGTGGTCACCAGGCCCCACGCACGATCCAGAGGAGCAGCCTCCCGTGTCCACTGCCAGAGCTGGCGCGGGGGCAGCCCCAGCACATCTGACAGGAAGCACTTGAGGAGCTGCTGGAATCACAGGCCAGGGGCTGAGGGAAGAAAACCTTGCATGAGGCTGCTGGAGGTTCTCCGCTGCAAGACAATCTGCTGGCAGGGCCACCTTCCAAGCTCGGCTCATGGATGCAAATCCTTTTCAACTGGATAGCAGTGGCAAGACCAAGGCAATTCCTTCTTGAGGAGCACTGCACAGCTCACCATCCTCATCTCCTACAGAGCAACGCTCAGGAGCCCTAAGAGATAGGATGTCGAGGGCTTGCAAGGGCTTGCAAGGGCTTGCAGTGCTTTGGAACACCCACTGGTGTCCTACACAGGGACAGCAAGGATTCTTGCCCACAAGGTCTATCAGCTCAGAGGCACTTGGGCACTCTGGCAAGTCCGCCAGATAGCTCCAGCTCAAGGGAGGATAGGGCTTGGGCAGCTCCTGGGAAGCATGAGCAGCCTGTGGGACAAGGAGCCAGGTCTGGCTCACATGCTCAGGGAACAGCCCATGGCCAGCACTGGGCTCAGCAAGGAACTTTTTCCCCCGGGGCACCTTGGCACTGGTCCCCGGCGGTTTTTTGCCTTCCTCTGCAGTTCTCAGCACGGCCCCTTGCCACCATTTCTTTGGGCCATTTGGCCTGGGAGCCGGCTGCTCATGCTCCACCATGCTGGCAGCCGCAGCTGCCACTTCTCAGCTCTCCCTGCAGCTAACACAAGCGCCTGGCAGGGACCAGAGCGCTTCTCATGCATCCCTGCCCAAGAAGCACAGCAGCCAAACAAGTTGTGGAAGGCAAAAAGTCTGCTCGTCATCGCTACATGTCACGCTTTGGAAGAGATGCCACGGTACCACTCACCTCTTCTTCCTCTTCTTCCTCTTCTTCTTCTTCTTCTTCTTCTTCTTCTTCTTCTTCTTCCTCTTTTGTGCATGGTCAGTCCCACAACTCCTTGTCAAGGTTCTCCCTCTGCAAGAACCGCGGACAGCTTGGCCTCTATTCCTGCTGCTGCTCTCTGCAGCTCTGGGACTTGCCTTTGCCAGCCTGCAAGGGATCTTTTCTCATGCTAAACTGAAGAATGCCTCAGCCTACTCCTGGCTGCACTTGGACTTGAGCTAATGCTTGTGAGCCTGGGTTCTGAAACAGAGTCACAAAGGGAAAAAAAATGACATGAAATAACATAACATGAATTAACATAAAATCAAGAAAATTCATAAATTAACAACAAAATAAAATCAAATTCATTGTGTTCTGTGTCCTTGACATTGATTTTGGAACTGAAAACCCTCTGTCCTTTCAGGCAAACAGTCTCTTAGATATTGGACTGGCGGGCAGGAGAGAAGAGGAGAGGAGAGGAGAGGAGAGGAGAGGAGAGGAGAGGAGAGGAGAGG